>NW_028277765.1:206025-412050 GCF_059751315.1 Micrasema longulum
CGTTAGATCTTACCGTGTATATACTTAATATTTCGAGGAAACAATGAAATATGGTAATATTCAAGGAAAAACATAATGAAGATTTTGGAGGGAGTTAATTTAGCTCAGGACCCTATGTGCGGAAGTCAATTACATTAACTAATTAGTTACTAGGTGGATCACTTTGACAAACTGTAATTATTTATATTCGCCTTTTGGAATTCGGAATAAACTGGTAAACGAATAACTCAAAACTACAGTAAATAAACAACAACCTGTAAAATGTCATATGTAGTGGAAAATGTTTCTGATATTTAAAATGTTTACAAAATACTACTATTTGTGTGCCCTAATAATAATAAGACTTTTGATGAAAAAAAAAACAATAATCAAATATCTTAATATATTAATCGAGTTATTCGTTTCTACATCACTACTTTTTCATTAATTTCGTCTATTTTTTTCATTCGAAGATAAATCTTTGGATAATATTGCCGCATATTTGTGTGTCGCATGCTGATGTTGGTTGTCTTGTTTCCATCAATTTCCTTATTCTATATTTCTTGTTTGCCTGATATTTGTCAAGCGAGATCTAGCGACGAGCTGTATTCTGATTTTTCACCAAAATATCAGTCTAAAAACTTTGTTGATAATTGCCAACTCGATTACAAAACGAAAAAATACAATTTAGTATCAATAATTCAACTTCTGGCGCCAGTACGTACGCCAACATCACGCCGAAACCAGACGACAACCATAAATATTTTTATTTGTTTTCGAAGAGATTCTTGAATACCAGCTTCACCGTCGCCAAAGCAAGGTAAATATTGTTGTCTCTGAGTCTTTGAAGTTTGCCGCAAGTTTTTATTTTTTATTACGGAAATATTGTATATATCAAACTCGAATATCGAAAGATAACTCAATCGTACAGTAGTATTAACGCATTTATATTTAGTATCGTCGTATCGTGTCTTTTATTTAATATGGGTGTGGTATGGTTTTACATTTTATTATTATGCGTTCCATTCTTAAGACTGGGTTTATGATCAGACTAAAATATAAATTCATTAAAATTTGCTATTCATATTTGATTTGCCTCTAAAACTTGTACTTTCTTAATAATTTACTAACGTTTTGATTTACCGAAGTAATTGTTTTGTCCACATAGATTGAGGTTATGTCACAATATTAAAAAAATATATATATAACACTTAGAACTCGATTTAATGTGACTTAGTCCAAATATTGTTATTCAAACACATTTTCTCAATTAATGATCTTTGTTGGTTTACAAAAATGAGTTAAATAAAAAGTTAACAGTGTGTTGCGTATGTTAATTGAAACTGATTGAAACCCCACTGAGAAGAGCACATGGAAATCTACATTTACAAGATTTATGACTTTCATTGACGGATTTAAGTAATCACTTTGTTGTTCTGTCTATATTTTATCTTCAAATAAATTCATAATTAAAGTAGATACATTTTTAAAAGATCCTCCGAATAAACACTCGGAAGTGCTTGTTCGGTAGGGGCCAGTTTTTCATTCCAGATTATTAATATCTTTTGCTCTCCTTTTTAAAAACGTTTACATTAATGTTTTCCAATAAATACAACGTAAAAGAAGCAAGAATATTAAATTACTTATTGATTTAAGTTAGTAGGTACACGTACAATGCATGTTTTAGATAATTAAATATACCAGACCAAAACAGAGATTTGATAAATCCTTATAGGTGAATTAATAACGAAGTGATATCATTGAGCATGAAGTGTCCGGGCGGGTGAAAACTACAGTTTTCGGTTTAAAATGAAACCAGATTTGTGGACTTTAATTATTATTTTTTTCATTACACTAAACATTTATACATACATATTGGTCATTCGCCGGTTATTCCACATGCTATCACAGTGATAAATTCCAGTTTGAGCAAACCAATTATGCGGAATCCCGTTATATTTTTTCTGAAAACGTCAAAGATGCCGCGTTCTACGTTAAATCAGGCGGATTCAAAAAACTAGTTGTCATAAATGTCGACCGTATTCTATCAAGGAAAAATAGTTCTTTTTTTAAAAAAGAAAGTTTTTTAATAATATGAAAATGTTTAAGATATACAAAAAAAAAATTAAAAAAACCATACATAAACTAATTTAACTTTAATTAAAATTAACTTTTCCCTTCAATAAATTTTTCCAGGAAGCTGAATTTTTAGAGCTAAGATAAATTTATTGGCAACATTGTCTAAAATATGTTTTTATCCATCAACATTTATTTCTTAAAAATGTTAATATATCTAGCTGAAGAATGAATAGTGTACTAGAAATTCCATATTGTAAAATGGGACTCGCGCGAAGACGCTCATTTTTTAGAGCTCCAAAACTGTTCAATGCATTCCTTAAGGATAAATATGATGGTGATTAATTATTTAATTTTTTTTCGATTAAAAAAAAAATATGTATAAAAAGAGCAAATTTAAATAGCTTCTTTTTAAAATGTATAGCATATACTTATTTATTGTTTTTTTCATTTTTATCAATAAACATTTATTTTTTAACATTAGCACTTCTAATTTTTCTTGATAACTATCGTATTCTTCAGTAGCCTTTAGTGAAATATTTTTTTTATATGTATACCCACACACAGGCCATGCCTTTGTGGGATTTTTTGTTTATGTGATGGTGTATTTTGTATTCGTAAAATTTATTGTAAAAACCAAAAAAAATATATTAAAAAAAGTATTCGGTACGCAGATGAAATTATAATATAATGTCTCTGTTGTAGTCGTAATGCCGAACAGACGTGATATACTGACCCTGTACAAACAGCTCCTACGCTACGGCCAGCAACTTCACCTTACTGACAAGCAATATTACCAACAGAGAATAGTCACAGAGTTTAAAAAAAATAAGGAACTGAATGATAAAGAAGACATCACCTTTAATTTTAAGGTAGGTACCTAAATACAGATGGCAAAAGTTTAAAAAAAAATATCATCGAGGGCGCTGGTGTTCTTATAGATTTCTTCTTGTGCTAACATTTAAAAAATAAAAGTACCGATGAAGAACATGCGACCTTATCCAAAACACGCCCCTCATAATTTGGTGCTTTCAGTATGAAAATCAGTTGTAATTATCTAATTTTTACCATTTTCTTCTCTTTTTGACACAGTAAATTTAGCTATAACTAGAGTTGCCAGCTATTTTAGAGTATTTCAGAACTGTGACCCAAAACCAAAATTCAATAAGTTGTTAGTTGTATAAAATAAATTTAAGAAGAAATGCAGTGGCAGAGAAATTTGATGGACAGGTATTTGAATATAGTTTTTCTGTCACTTTCTCGTATGTGCCTTCCCTGATATTGTGCAAAAAAGACAACTGCACATCATATTGATTATGCCTAACTAAAATTGACAAAATCGAGGTTTCGTTGTCCCATTTTTCGCACCCCAAAACTGAACTGATGTTGTTTTTGCTTAGAAAGTATCAGAATGAAATTTTCTGTATTAGTACCTTTTCTGTTTTTCTAAATTATTTATTATATATGTATACCGTGTGTTCGAAGACGGCAAATAAAACTGGGCGCTATTGAGGGTTTTTGGATGTTCCAAGCTTCTAAAAGAAACAATTTATCAAAAAATCAAAACGATAGGGACATGCCGATGGTAAATATCTATAATGTGTAAAAAAATCACTGCTCTGTGCCATATAATTCAGGGAGAAAATATGGAAATACGTTTGTATGATGATTTGTTTGTATGAGAAATGTCTGACCGCGTTTCCTCTCAAGCAATCCTTAATTAATTACACCTAATGTACGTTAAAATTATTTTGGTAGACAGATTTGTAGATGGATATCGTCATTCTTCTGCTCAGGAACATACGTAATTAATTATGCATGTCAATTTTTCTCTCTTTAATACAACATTTAGTCAAAGACGCTAGGATTATTTAATAGACTTCCTCAAATAATTATGTCGTTAGATAATTTAAAAAAAATGTTAACTTAGGTTAGTAAATATTAGTATACAATCACTTATTGACTTTTCTGTCCGCCGGTTTCGAGACTTACCCGTCTTTTCTTCAGGACCCTCACTACACCAACATGCAAATATTAAAATACACTTTCATCTTTACCATCATGACGAAATTATTGAATATATTATATACATAATCCGATACAGAGTACATTTTTTGTATTATCATGGTATAATACTTTTAGAAAGGACAGCAGTTACTTAACAAGGGACTGGTTCTCTAGTGAGGCCATGGAAACTCGGGCACTATCATCCTGGAGATACGTGCCTCGCTTGGTGTCGGGCTGGGCGCGTCACAAGCACACCGTAGACCGCTCCCTGGTCCCCGAGATCCAGGAGCGAGACTTGGAGGAAAAGTTTGTCCGAGGAAGTGGTCCCGGAGGCTCGGCCGTAAATAAGAATTCTAACTGTGTTGTTTTAACTCACAAACCCTCAGGTACATTTTCATCTCATTGCTCTCAAATTGACATAACTATCGCCAAATCTTAATTTTCCTACGATGAATTGTTATTTAAGCTTGTTATCTGTTCTTAACCTTCTGTTTACTCGAGCACTTTGAATAACAAAAATGCACGTGAGATAAAGCGCTGAAATTTTATTCAGATCAATTTTGATATTAAAATAATAAGTTCACCGCTCTTAAAATCTTCACATTCTGAAAAATTGCGGCTCGTTAGGTAAGCTAAAACAACAAAATATTTGTATAACATTCCAGGAATAGTGATAAAGTGCCACAGCAGCCGATCTCAGGATGACAACAGGAAAACTGCTCGGTTAAATCTTATTATCAAACTGGATGAACTTTACAATGGAGAAAACAGTATTGCCGCACAGAAAAAATCTATAGAAAAAAAGAAAAGTTTAGAATTAAATAGAAAGAGAGATAAATTACAATCTCTTAAGTTAGCATGGAAAGAAAGGGAGGGAATGGAATAAGTAAACGCAGTTTTATACATATAGATATTTTATTATTTGTACAATTAGTTCTCAATCCGGCTTCCCGACGGGTTTTGGACATAATCCCACATCATGTCGCAAGTTTCAATATAAAATTAAACTAATAACATTAAAATTTGTCGTAAGTATTATTTTGTAATAAACGTGAGACATGATTTGTCATTTTTATTTGATTTGGTATTTTCACCCTATGCAAGTATGATATATATAGTCAAATAATTTAGGACAGTAAAAACCTAAAAAGTGAACTTCAACCGATTTCAAAACATGTGGGAGCCCGATAATACCAAATACGTAAGTAGGTCCCCATTCTCCCTTAATCCAATGTCCGATGATTATTGTGATTTACACTGGAATTACAATTTTATTTTATTTGCAGTAAGAAACAGAATACAAAATGGAAAGGAGTTATATTAATGAATTTAAACGACTGAAATGAAAATATAAATAAGTTATTACATATATTATAAATATAATATATATGCGTGAACACCAAATACCTTAAGATATACTTAAAATTATTTACAAATAAAATATACAATAAATTTAGCTAACTAAACTTATATAAGGTTTAAAATATTGGCACAAAATCATTTGTAGAATAAATTTAATAATATAATCAATAATTGAAGCACTTACTTTGTAAATTTCCACGTTGAATGAATTTGTATATGTGAATTTGTTTTAATTTAATAGGTTTGAAGCGCCTTTGAATTTACTATTCATTTGTAATGTCGTCAAAATTTACTTGATATTTGAAATTACCAATCAGGAATATGATGCATAGTATATTTTAGTATTTATTCAATATGGTTGCACGATTGAGGCCAATAATTTTACACTGTCAACAACTATTCCTGTTAAAATAAGTTTGTTAAAAAATTAAACTCGATCAATTTACTGGACGAAAAATCCCTAAAGGTTGAGTATAAAAAATGATTTGTAAATCAAAATAATAAATGACAAATACAGATGGTCTTCGGCTTTCGTACAATTTGGCATTTTGCATATATTCTAGATTTTTATCGATATGTTTCACAAAAATGTGCCCACTTCCATATTTCGTCCTTGTCAATTCACAAAAAGTAGTGAGAAATTGAGAAGCGGCAGTGTCCATACAGGCAGAAAGAAATCAAGATCTCGTAAACTTGGATTTGAGATAAAAATGGAATAATTGTACCAATTGTTTTGCTTCAATCAGTTTGTATCCTCATTCTAAAGTTTAAGTTCATCAAAGTAATTCTAAAGTTACACTTCCATGTTTTTTTTTCATTGCTACCTTTGTTCAAATTTTAGAAACCGTGCGTGAAAGTCAATGACTGTTTGTAAATAACTTTGTTTTATTAAACCATACACATGAAATTATATTTCGGATACACAGAATTATCCATCATCAGGTGCATCATATGATGTAAGGTGGGGTGAAGTATTACTAAACAATGGGATATTTTAAATAAATTAAATGCTTAGAGAAATTTGAATTTTCACATTTAACTGTGGTGTCATAAAACAAAGTTTTCCTTATCGACCATCGATCGTGTTATATATGTTGAAACAATAAACGGTATCAAATAAAGCGATTGTTTCACATTTATACAGTAGTACAAGTACAAGAATAATTTCTCCATTGAGTAAGTATGGAAATTTCACCCAAAATAAGAAAGCTAAAATGTCAGTATCCTTACAACTAGGGAATAGAAATATGTATTATTTAAGAAAGGGTATAAGGGAAACAAATGTCTTTTGCTAATCGGAACGGTAAATAAGAGATTAAAAGTAGAATAACAGCCTTATTATGAAGAGAAAACTAACAAAGAGTCCTTCTATAACTGAACTGTTTGCTCTCACGTGAAATTATATTATTCTATCATATATCCGCCGCATATGTAATAAATTTCTGTTACTTAACCGTCTTAACATTAAATGCAATAGAAACATTTTCGGTATGGGAAAAGAAGCAACCTAATGTGTTTTGTATGTTCCGATACAAAGAGGGGTGTTTGATATTTACATAAAACTGTGTAAATATGCAACGAAAGAAAGACACGTACTTATCATTACTCAACAGCCACTGTCACACTCTTCCCTCCTTACATTGTGTTAACAAATACAATTTACAGGAGTAATGGCATTCTAAGTAGATCCAACATTCAAAAGTTCAACATTTTCACAGATATGGTGTCCGCCTTATAAAGAAAAAGTGAATCACAGCTTACTTTATGTTGTCTATAATATAATACCAATAACCGATACTTATCTGTCCACCCTCCGCCGTGGACTGTGGACTGACGAGTCTCCCTCCGAGTGGAATACAAACCGAGATGTCTACACTTTGTACATGATTAAATCTACACAAGCATCGGTCATAGTAGTAACAAGTCAGAGTCGACCGTCTGTAACCGTCATTACGACTGTTCTTGTGACAATGGAAAATTAAGAAAGTAATGCGTCTGCACGGGTGTTCTATTACAAAACAATGAAAACCCTTAAATACACTATAACTCTGATAACAATGACGTATAACGATACTATAGAATAAACACCTCGCTTAAAATATGAGGATTTTTAATAACATTCATATTAAATATTCTCGAGTTATAGAATGTATTATCTCAGTGCTGAGATACACATCCGAGATAAATAGCAATTGGAGATCAAAAAGTGCAGGAATCATTTAAATTTGCATAGAAATATCATAAAATATTAACAGCGAGCAAAATATTTGTACAGCATAAAACATTCATATTTAAAAGATATGTTAATTATGTGCACTGAGTTTACAATACGAAATATATCTCGCAACCTCAGAAATGATGTATCGTGTATTGATAGTTAACTATTTAGCTCCACAGATTAGTACAGTGCACAGTTTTACTGACTCAGGGGATAAAAGAACAATATATTGTAAATTTTTTATCATTAACATTCTATTAAAATATTCTACTATCCTGTTTGATTTACGTATGATATCATAATTTAAAAAAATTAAATAAAATCACTCTTCCCAAAGAAAGGTTTACATTCACAAATTCATACTATTCATTCAAAAAGTAAATCAATTTCATTTTGCACATGCATAGTAATTTAAATTGTATTTCTTTTATCGACGGAAACAATTTGAAATTGATCTTTTGAAGCTTTTGTACATTACATAATTGAATATTAGTTCACCTTCTTCGTTTGGGTATTTTTAAAACTCTTTTGTGCTGTGACATTTTATTTTATACAACAAGAGTTACGTCACCCGAAGTACATAATATGTATGTATATTAATGGGGATGACACATTATTACTATTAAACTGCTATCGTTTAATCACAATCATCTTATCGATTAACTTATAGAGCTAACTACTTCCCGAACGACATCCGAGAGGAAGAACCACCACAGTATAATGAATGGGTTCGTGGGATTTTATCTTAGTAATAAAACGCCAAGAAGTATAAGAAAAGAGAATAATACTAAATAAAAGTAAAAGAAAAATACTAAATGAATCAATGCCACACCAGTACAACTAGATCAAGTGTACTGGAGTAAACTATGTCTGCCTGAAGAGCAGGGTCTCTTCGAATATGTACTTCTTCAGGGTTTCCTTGGGCAGGTCGTCCAGCTCCATCGCGAAACGGAAAGGCTCCTCCGCCACTGGCTGAAAGGAAAAGGGAGACGTGAGTAGTGGGCACACGAGGGAATGGGGTTACATCCGCGGAACAGTACGCACCTCGTCATTAGGTTCGTAGTACTGCTCCAGGTAAGGGTGTGCCAGAGCCTGCTCCACAGTGGCACGGCGGTGCGGGTTGAAGGTCAGCATGCGCTCCAGCAGGTCGAGGGCCCGGGGGTCAGCCGAGGGGAACAGTCGCGTCCACGGCACGCGAGGCTTGAAGGGCAGCGACTCGAGGTAGCCGCGAGCCTGAGAATCGAATTCAGAACATTGTTAAAATGGCTACGGGTATAAAGGGGTGCATGTCACTAGAGTATCGTATAGTGAGGAACTTCAGCCCTATGGAAATTGTCTGCAAAAAATGTTTTCTTGCGAGCCGTAAAAATTAGAATGTACAGCCAAGTTTCTTGAAAATGTACAAAAAATAAATAAAAACAAACTACTTTGAAGGACGTCACTAGTTCATATGAATCAACCAATGATAAGAGAGCTGTGAAAGATATTCAGTTTACTTACTGTCAACGGACCAATCGGCGGAACTGACTGAGAATATTCGAAAGAGAACCTCTGACGTCACATGCGAAGTAATTTCAGAAATACAAAACTTAAAAAAATCGTAGCGCTGATAATACGACATATAAAAATAAAAATAAATATTTTTGGCTTAGTTTAATAGTCTATTAACAAATAAAAATTATTAAAAAAACCACTGAACTTCTTCATTCTAAAGTGCTATTAGGTAAAAAAGTACATGTGACTTATATCGAAATTGCCTTTAACAACATGGAAATACCAAATATGACAAGAAATACTTTTGTACAGCTTAACCTAATTCATTTTTTAATTTAAGCATTTGAAGTATATCATAAAATAGTGCCTAAAATTGTATGTTAAAGAATTAAGTAAATAAGGAACTTTAAACGGCTCCTCTGCACAATCAGCTAATAGGGACTTGTACCTCTTTACCTAAATGCCACAGATATGCTAATACGACTATGTTGTGCTCTGTTTGATGTATGGCTCTTATCTTTTGTTTGGACAGATGTTATAATAGGTGAGGGGGGTTAACGCGGGCTCGTGATCTGATGTCAATATTTTGAGTTTTCTAATTGGAATTGCCTTTCTTAATCTCGTAGCAGGCGAATAAACCAAAATACACGACCACTGTCACAACGGGTGATCGCTGATTAGTAGGGATAGTCAAATTTATCATATGAGGGTATTATTTGCAAACACGGCTCGTTCCCAGAAACATAATTTATGGTAAAATCATAGAATTATAATAGTCCAGAAACCGCATCAAACTGAGGGCTGACTAAGTTTTACGTTTTGGCCATTAGTTACTCTGTAGACATCGCTTAGTACGCAAGTGCCGATTTCAATTCAATTAATTCAACAATGTTTGAGTATGTTCGAATGCTTGCAGACTGGCTGGATTTCCTCCCTAGGGGGTTATCCATATTTAAATTTATTTCAACAGAGAGGGAAAACATTGTTGATAAGGGAATATGGAAGTCTAGGCATTTACAGGGCTTATGACCTGTCATTGGCTGGTTTAAGTGGCCACTTTCAACGCTGTGTAACATTCACCATTCTGCCCATGTTTAAACATCCACATTTCCTCAACTCTTCCATCTGTTGACTTTTGTGAAGTAAAGGAGCTGAAACCTTCATTATGTGGGTGAGATTCATCCGGCTGAACCAAATCACCTACTAGGCAACGCCTGAAAACAATTTTCCAATTTTTATACTTCTTCTTTTACCAGGTAGTTGATTCAACAATGTTTGAGTATGTTCAAATGCTTGCAGACCGGCTGGATTTCCTCCCTAGGGAGTTATTCATGTTTAAATTTATTTCAACAGAGAGGGAAAACATTGTTGATAAGGGAATTGGCTCAACGACAGGTCATAAGCCATGTAAATGCCTAGACTTCCATATTCCCTTATCAACAATGTTTTCCCTCTGTTGAAATAAATTTAAATACAATTGTGCCATGTTGTAATGTAATATATTTATTTAGATAGTTGTACAAATTAAATTTGGACACCTAGTTATACCTTAGTGTTGTGTCGTTTGTAAGTGTTCAAATAATGCTGGGATTAAAAGGGAATACGGTGGAATCACATTTCATGTGTAAGAATTCACAAATAATATTATTTAAGAATTCAATTATTTTACCATCTGTCAGATTGTTCAAGAAAACAAGGTAGACATATTGTTCGTATTGCCAGGGCAGTTGAATTTTTTACCCGGCTTTCTATTAATAAGCCTTAGTATAATATTAAATGGTATTAATTTACTTAATTACTAAATTATTATTTAATGATTTTTATACATTTGCCTAATAAAAGTACCTTTTTTTTTATAGTCCATTCAGTTAAATGTTTTTTTTTTGGTAAAACATGACACAAAATTATCTTATACTCGTGTTACGATAATATATTGTTCACGGTCTGGCATTACGCGGCCACTTCACAAATGCGCGATGCCAGGTAGGGAGGGGCATATGACAGACTTTTGGACACAGTACGATGTCTGCAAACTTGGTTCTACGGGCCTTCAGGTATATTATAATTCTATGGGCAAAATGCTACGTATTCAATATAATCCTGATTTACTTGATATTCTTGGTTAATTGGTACCATTGGGTATTTAAAATTGGAATAAAAATTTATTCAATAATTTCTGCATAAATAAAGTCAATTTTGAAAGTGACATACAGAATGATCCGTTTTTGCAACTAAGCAGTTTGGATTAAGCCGCCTTTGTAAGTATGTATCCAAATGACAAACCACTCCTATGTCTGTCGGCCTCATGGTGTAATGGTCAGCGTGTTTGCCTGCCATGCAATAGGTCTCTGGTTCGATTCCCGACATGGTTGACATGAAATATTTATGTAAAGTGGTGTTTTTACACTAGAATATTTCATAGTCCCTGGACTTGTACCTAAAGCGTAAGACTGATCATCTTGCCTTCATGTAACAAAAAAGATCAAGATACGCCGCGATTGGTGTACCAATGCAGTGCCCTATGCACCATTAGGTGCGGAAACGGAATGATAATGAATATTTTTGTTTTTTTTATTGGTTAACATTTTATAAAAAGGTTTTAAAAAATCAATTTTGTAATAAGTGATTGATGATAATTAGTAAAATATTAGGGGCGTATTGTAAAATTGCATAGTTTTAAAAAAAATTGATTCAATAGTTAATAGTAAAGCTGATTTACTATGTTAAATGTTTCTGAAAGTTGGAAAAGGAAAGAAAGAAAATACAAACATCATCATCATTCCATGTCCACTCCCTAGTTGGAGCATATGGTATCCATAAAGAGCCTCCATGCATCTCTGTCGGCTGTCAACTCCTTGAGTCCTCCCAAGTTAAGTTGTCGTCCCGAAGTTCTGACATAAACTGCCAGCGAACCGTCAGCAGTGGACGTCGAGAACCTGATGCCTTGTAAAGTAAACAAGCGTGGTTAAGGCTTTCAGGAGGCATCCGCAGTATATGGCCTAGCCAACTGTATCGGCTCCGCTTGACCGCAGTTGTCACCGGAGTTTGCTGCGTCCATTCTCTTATTACCTCATTCCTCACAAAGGCAAACCACCGCACACCCAAGATTCTTCTGAGACACCTATTCTCAATTTTTTTCGAGTTTTCCTATTTTGGGCCCTAGTGAGGTGCCACGATTCGCATCCGTAGAGGAGAACAGGTGTTATGCAGGCGTTATATAGGCGGCATTTGGTTTTCACTGAGTAAATATCCGATCTCCAGACAGCCTTCATATTGTTAAATGTAGCGCCAGGGGATTTTGAGCATCAAGGCATGAAGTATTACACAGTACATATTGATTTTTAAACCCATGCATGCGGAGTACCTATTAAGCTTATCTACAGTGACCTGAAGACCCCCGACTGAATCGTCAATTATTACCGCATCATCGGCATACTCTAGGTTGCAGAGTTTTTGGGAGGGGGAGATGGATAGTCCTCGATCTAGTGGAAACAACTTTTTAAGGATGAAGGATTATAAAAAGGAACGGTGCAAGGACACAACCTTGGCGAACTCCAATGGTGACCTCAAACCAATCTGTGACAACATCATTAATTCTGATTCAGCATTTGCTACTTGAGTGAAGGGCTTTAATAAGTTTGATTAGTTTTATAGGCATCCCATATGCTTCCATCCCATATGCTCGGCATCCCATATGATCCGCACATGACATACTAGGTAGGAAACCCGCCTGGTTCTCTCTTAATACTCGCATAATGGGTGAGGACCCATTAAAATTACAAATATGATAAAAAAATTAATCACTAATTTCTTAAATTTTTAATCTTTTAACTCGAAAAGTTGTATGAAAGCCTTGATTTTTATGATTACTGTTTACCATACGCCTTCGATGTATCTGCTTAGGAGTACAATATTTTAATCAAAAAAGGTCTTGTACGGTTGTATTTTTCACATTAAAAAATAAGGCATGAAAATACAGAAAATAGTTTATTTTCATGTAGGAATATTGAAAATGTTCATTTTTATGACTGCATTTTGGTACTGTTGGTAATTGTTTTGAGAGATAAATTGGAAAAGGACGGATTTGAAAGTTTCACAATATTTTGAGTTTATATTTGTACAGGTTTCAAATTCAATTAAAAAAGTATTATTTTCATTATTTTTTTTTTATAAAACTACATTCGAGGTTCATTTTTCAAGAATATTGGAACGAGCCGTGTTTGCAAATAATACCCTCGTATACACTAGGATATGCTGACGGCGATAGGGGTATTGAAAGCAGTAAATGTAAATCTTTGAGAAAAAACAATAATGCGTAGAACACATCGGATAAGGGTTTGCATAAACGGTTCACACAGTTTCATGCTGTATGTTCTGTTCCATTTGTTTACCTTCTCATTGATGATACACTCCAAGTCCTCCTGGCTCGGGGAACCGAGAACGCCGAGGATATGGTTGAGCTGGTCGAGGTAATGCTTCCCCGGGAAAATGGGGCGGTTGGACAACATCTCGGCCAGAATACATCCAACGGACCAGATGTCGATAGACTTGGTGTAGCCCTGGAAGGAAGGTGACAAATATTACTACGTATTTCCTCGTTAATTAAAATCATTTTATTCTAATAAATTTTATTTGGAATAATTTTTTCTAAATTTAGTTATGGAAAGAAAACTTTGTATAAATTTTACTTATATTGTACTGTAAAAATCAGTCAAAAGATGGTTTATGATTGGTGCAATTTCAGTTAATGTCAAGAGTCAATTTTCTTAGATTTTTACAGCCGCTCAGATGCATAACCCTGATGATAGAAGCTGCAATATAATCCGGAAAAGAATGTCAACGACATTGGCATAATAACTCACTCTGCATTAATATTATTTATTTACATACATAAGGTTATTGTACATTATTTGAGACAATAAGTCCCAACTTTATAGGACTAAAAGTCCTGTGTTGAGATGGGACGAGCAATTATATGAAACAGACACATGAGTATATCACCACAAATATAGGATTAGAAACATAAAAAATGATTATAAAAATATATTAAAAAAAACATATATACGGCACATGAATATGGTAAACAGTAAACTCAAGCATTTGGAAAATCATCAAAGAGTTTCCTACTAAAATTTCTTCCACTAAGGAAAATCCAGTCCTTACTCCTTATTATGTACACAACCGTAAAGGAAATAAAAAAAAACTATTTTATTAGATATAAACACATCAGACCCCTTAGCATGTGATGCCTTCGTTTCATAAGTTATTTCGTATCCCATATATCGATCTCACTTCGTATTTCGTTCTTGTTTTCGCTCCGTACGAATGAACACTCTGTGACTCTTGTGCTAGCTTCTCAACTTCGAAAAGTGCACAGTTAAAAAAAACAATTTTGTTTAGGAATAACCCGCCAAACCTCTATTTTAGAGGCTTGTCAGCAGGGGGGAAAGAGGGGATATGGAAGGAGGTAGTGAAAAATACACCACAACACCAAGACCAATTGAGAAAAAAATATTTCATGGATTTTTTCTTGCAACCGGCGACAATTGAACCCGCGATGCCAGTTTCACAGTCGGCCGTCCAACCAACTGCGTCACGACGCCTGTCTATGTATTTTCAAAGATATACTTCTCCTTGCTTTTTTTTTACTTGTTCTAACTTTTTGATTTTTATACACACTTATCGATTTAGAAAATATTGTGTTATAATGTAATATATAAACTCTTTTTTTCCTTTTTGTTTACTTAATATTTGAAGTGTTTATTCCCACTCATTGCGTATTAAAAATAAAATTTAAATTGGAATATTGTTTAAATTAGTAAATTAAATTGTAATAAGTATTACACTAAAATTTTCAGTAACATTTTTCATGTAGTTTTCCATCCCGACATGGAACAATACGAGTCAATTTACAGTATGATTAACAAGTTGGTGTTGCATGTGTCAAGGTTGGAATGACTCACCTTGGAGTTGAGCATGATCTCCGGAGCTCGGTACCAGCGTGTGGCCACATACTCCGTGAGGAATCCCGTATGGTCGTGATCAGGATCGGCAACCCGCGCCAGACCAAAGTCACAAATCTAAAAAATACATCCAACTTCAAACTACTAAACATGTTACTATAATACTAATAAGTCAATGCCATGTCAGCCTTATTATTGATTTGTAAAAAAAAAATAAAAATGGCAGCCATTCCGAATATCATTATTTCTGTACCTTAAAGCTGAAATGCTGGAAGTCACATTTGGTAAATTGTTCAGGAGAGCGGTTTGAAGTTGTAAACCTGTTTCAAATGTATCTCCCGAGGTAAAAACACAATTTATTGCTGATTTTTGGATTTATAGGCTTTTGATAAGAATATAAGAAAAAAAACATTTAAAATATGGACTATCAAATAACTATGGGACTTCAATGGTTTTTGTTCTAACCGCCCGGCCCGCGCCCCAATCCCTCTTTGGACTTGAGTATGAAAAGTAATGTAGAATATTGAATAAAAAACAATGTACATATTTATAAAAATTTTTTTAGTCAAAAACATTTTAAAGTAAATTAAAACATTAATTATTTATGAAAACAACAGGTAAATATAAATTTAATGACATGATATGAATAGCAATAAAACAGTAATTGAAAGTAAACAGTATGTGATAAAAAGCAAAGTAAAATTATGAAATTAACGGCAAAGTAAAATTATGAAATTAACGGCAAAATAAATGACATAATGGTTAGGTATGGTTGATTATGACAATAAGACTTAATCTTGTGCAAAATTCCTCGCTCCGTCAGAGGTAGTTTGTTATAAAAATTGTGGAATTTATTCGGTATCCACTGTTTTAATACCAGCAAACCATTGAATTTTGCTGAAAGCATGAGTATTATTACTGCACTACTGGTGTTTAGAACAAGCTATTTCAGTAGTGGTATACCGGAGGACTCCAATGTTTTTAGCATTAATAGAATCTGAATATATGAACAAAATGACATTCATAACTCAATTTTGCAAAAAATGTGACTTTCAGCTTTAAGGTACAGATTTTAAGATTTGAAATTTAAAAAAATTAATTAATAGGGCCACGAAACTCTGAATGTTTTCGTAAGAATAAAAAAGAATTCTTGGAACTCTATTCTCACTTTATTGAATGCACCCACCGCAGTGTTTTTAAAAAATGTAGTTAAATGAAATACTTAGTTCTTATTATTTACTAAAATATTTTAATTTTTAGAAAATTTCCTAGTAAAAAATAACTTGCGCTGGAAAAATAGGTAGAACCTCGGACTTTTGATCTGTGAGTCCACAACACTACCATAGGACCGAAACCTGGTTCTCAATCATTTTTGTCATATAAAGGTTAGATGATCAGCCTTACGTGTCGGGTATAGTGTCCGTCTAGGGACTATGAAGTACTAAGAGTAAAAACACCTTTTAAAATAAATGTTCAGTGTCAACAAATTTGGGAATTAAACCAGTGTCCTCTGCATGGCGGGCGAATGTGCTGACCACGAGACGGACTGTGGAAAAATGCACATTCCTCTTTACTTCTCTAAAGCTACAGTAACAAGTATGGCTAATTAAAGCCTCTTTAACATGAGTGAGACTTGGCAGTGCTTTTGAGCTCCTGTTCCTGTTAAAGGAAATGACGAACCTTTAGGTCGCAGGTAGTGTTGAGGAGTAGATTGGAAGGCTTCAGGTCTCGGTGGAGGACATTTGCGGAGTGTATGTACTTCAATCCTCGCAGGATTTGGTACAGGAAGTAACAAATGTGGTCGTTGCTCAGTTTCTGAAAAGTATAATGAAAATCTTTTAACATAAACAAATCACCAGTGCATAATCAAATAAATTTTACACTTATTTGTTTATAAATTTGTATAAAACACTTAATTTTTTTAATTACACTTCGACCGGTTTCGAGGTTACTACCTCATTGTCAGGAATTAAACTAACTTATAATTACACGCATTGCTATTAATATAATAAAATATTGTATGAAAGAGACAGAAAATTGAAAGAAAGAGAGAGAAAGAAGAAAAAATAAATCATAACGGGAATAGTTTTAAAAGAGTTATGATTTATTTTATCTTCTTTCTCTCTCTTTCTTTCAATTTTCTGTCTCTTTCATACAATATTTTATTATATTAATAGCAACGCGTGTAATTATAAGTTAGTTTAATTCCTGACGATGAGGTAGTAACCTCGAAACCGGTCGAAGTGTAATTAAAAAAATTAAGTGGTGTATACAAATTTATAAACAAATAAGTGTAAAATGTCATTCCACAAAGTGAAAAATGTTTTTGATAACAATAATAAATAAATTATAATTTAATTCACAACTTTGTGTATTTTTCAATATGAAGACCTCACTTTGAACAGTTAGTAAATACAATGTAAAAAAAATAATATAAATGACAACTGAGTTCTGAATTGGGAAATATATATGTTTTTTAATATTTTAAAATTAATAAGGGTCTATGAAACGCCGTAGAGTAAAGAATATTTATTTTCTACTTAGTAGCATAAAAAATATTTTTAAATTTGTAATTTTTAACTCTTGCGAAAACGGTCCATTGCATTTTGAACTTTGATTGTGACTGTTTAAATTTAAATAGAACGTCGTCACGAATCTTGACATCCCAATTATCTAGACCAAACGTGTCGCGTTTTTGTAGGGACATATTTTTTAATAGTTTATTTTTAAAGTTATATATGAAAACATTTCTCCACAACATCCATATTGGTTTTGAAAAGTTACAGTTATTTTTCCTAATTCCATTTCAAATTTTTTTATCGGCATTTATTTGTAGTATGTGATATTTCTCAATTACAATGAGATTTAAAATTTGCATAATTTTTTTTGTTACTTTTATCGGTTACATAAAATTAATTCTCCTCTAAATTCATCAAACCCCATATTCGTTTATATTTTTCCGTATTTGTCATCACTTCCACCGCCAGTATTGACACACTGGAGACAAGTTACTGAATCACCGGCAAAATGGACCCCATGATCAGAAATGAAATTACTATTGGCTGTTTTGTTATAATTGATAGCAACTCTTTGTCTTAAACTTTCTCATCTTCTACTTCTACATCTATTTTATATATGTATATCTATTTAGTACAATACAGTTAAAAGTTTATGCAATAATTTATTTTTTTATCATTTTTAGAAGTTGGAAATAGATTGGTTGAATTTGAGTTATTATTACTTATAGGGAAAATTGTTTCTATATTCGTTCTAATATATTCTATATTTGTTGGACCCCTAGAACACATTAATAACGAATATAACTTACTGTTCTTAAAAATAAAAAAAATCTTTGATTATTGAAAAATATTTACGAGTACATGAAAATAACATTTTTATATGTAGAGACCGGAAAATTTCGCGATCGCGATAAAACGAAAAATAACGCGAAATTCGACAGTTTTAAGCGAATAACGCGTAATTTGATGTTTTTTTTAAAATAACGCGAAATTCGGTGTTTTTTGAAAATAACGCGAAATTCGGTGTTTTTGTAAAATAACAAGCTCAGCAAGCTTTGAACAGCCATAAAATATTTCGAAGAATATTTTAAGCTGCTAATTTCACACTCGTTTCTATGCGTCATTCTATGGAATCTTAGCTAGATTCGAATTGGAGGCCATATTTTTTTTTATAACTGTCATATTGTGTTATGTGCCGATTCTGCTGAATATGACGATATCTTGGAAATGAAAGGATTCTTGTGAAAAATATATTCATGGTGTGAAACATAGGAAAAATGACGAGAAGAATTCAGCTTGCACTTCAAAGCAATCTTATAAATAAAAGATGTAACCAGAAGACAGGACGCTGTTACGGAATTGGCTAGACACGACTGAAACATTTATCAAAGCCAACATACGTTCGGAAAAACTCGATGATCCGCATATCAGAGCCTGGATTGACAAATATATGCAAGGTATTTGATTTATTAATTATTTATTTTATTCTGAGAAAAACATCTATTTTTAATGTTATTTTACCGATTGTGATAACCTAACTATTTTTGACACATATTTATAAAGTGGTAAAAATACGACATTCAACATTTTGCCTGTAATTTATATAGTACGCAGTGAATTTGTTTCGTAAACTTAACTGATCAAAACAATTTCCAAAGCCACAACTTTTACAAACACTATTATAATTTCAAGATTAACGCCGAATGAAAACATTTGAAAGTAGACTTAAAAAATTGTCGAAAATACAGTTTTTCCTTTTTCAGTTTACAATTGTTTTTTTTTCAGGTGCTGGAGATTTGCTGTGCACAAAAACATTTCAGCGCCCTTGAGGTGATTTTCACTAAATGGCGCTTTGGCATAATTAAGGGAGAAATATCTCGGAATTGTAGCTGCCGACAGAGTTTGCAAAGTGAAAGAAGTTTTACAAAAAAAAAATTGATTTGTTTTGCGACGAAACTACCGATTCTTCAGGCCGTTATGTGTTCGCCATCTTATTTAGAATTAATACAAGTCCTGAAGAGGTAAAACTGTTGTGGCAGGGGTAAAATTTTTAGAGTCAGCCAACGCTACAAATTGTGTCAGGGCTAAAATAGATGCCCTGAAAGACTACAATATTGAGTTTAAAAATGTGAAGAGTGTAGTGACAGATTCAGCGTGTTACATTACTAAATGTTTTGAAGGTGGTTTTGGGTGACCATCTTTTGCATGCGCATTGCACACATATTCCGCGTTTTATGTCATATTTGTATTCAGTTTTAAAAAATATATATTACCAGTCAGTTTATATTCAGTGTTTTTAATGTTGTATTATTGTAAAATAAATATTTTAATGCAAAAAACAACCCCATTGACTTTTATTACAAAACCGTGTACTCAAATTGGTTCTAAAAAATAACACCGCCAGTTTTAAAAAAATACACCGCCTTTGGCAAAAAATAGCACAGCTTTTCACAAATAATAATACCGCTGTTTTCTGGTCTCTACTTCTATCTATTTATTTAATATGTAATATATTTTCTTTTCTAACTTTGTATACTTTGTGGAAATCTGTTATTAGTCGGAGTTTATACACTATATCTGTTTGTTTACTATAAATATGTATGTAGAACTGTTGATTTCTCAAATAAAATAAAAATAATTATTTTATGTCTTTTTCACTTTCACACCGTAGATTTAATAATATATTTTAGATTTAGTGGCCATGCCTATGTGGGATTTTAGTAATAAGAAATGTACTAAAATGTAAATAAATAAATAATAGTATTGAGAGAAAAAGTAAAATAAATGGCTCCCAAAACTGAAATACTCGGGAAAATCATAAGAACACAAAAAACCTGTCCATGAACAAAAAGAAAAAAATATGAATATAGAATATTACCTGTGTTTTTAACAATTTGTAAAGGTCTGTCTCCATTAAGCACTGTACGATATACACATCTTTCATTTGGTCTATTGTCACAGCCCTCAGTATGTCTCTGATGTCAATAATCTGGGAACATTAAAGTTTGCACACATTTTTTAGGTATATCTGATAATACAATAATGAATAAAAATGCACACTTAAAAAATGATTAAAAAATAATTAGGCGAAGAAAGGGCTACAATCAAAAAATCTCCGTAATAAATAGATTCCGAGTTCGGGAAATTTTTTACCCTTTTAATATTTTATTCATATCTTAAATAATGCTTCATCTAGTTACACTAATATTTTTATAAGGAACAGATGATCACTTTTGAGGCTGTAGTCTGGTAAAACGAACGAAAACGATAAGGGCAGGTCTGAAGGTCATAAAAACGTAAATAAGATGTTGATAAATTAAATATTACAACCAGAATTATCATCTTTAAAAAAAAAAGAGAACAATACTACTGATACCATCACGCTATTTCCCCGTAGGGGTAGGCAGAGAGAATGGACCGCCACACACGTTTATCCTGGCATACATTCCTAGCTTCTTCCACATTCATACATCTTGTCATATATGCCCTTCGGTTCTGTCTGCTTTTGGCATGACCAAACTGAAGGTTTTGGTTTATCTGATGATGCCACGTCTTCCTTGGTCGTCTTCGTCTCACGTTACCGTTCATTTTCTATAAAGAATACGATTCTATAAAAAAGGTTTCAACTGAAGTATTTCAATATATTTTTAAAAGTATTACCGAAGGCATAATTTTACATAGAAATAAAAGAAAATGTCACAAAAATGTATGTGATTTAAAATGCTTGTATATCTTTTCAAAATTAAAATTTGACTTCGGCCACTTTCATGTTCAAGTTATTACAACCAATTTTTGATCAATACTTAGTCTTTATTGAGATCCCAGATACCTAAGTTTAGTCTAAATTTAAAATGGCGAAATATATTAGTTACATAAAACTTTTAAGCATATTTTTGGATAAAAATACCTTTAAAAATTATTGTTTTTATCTAATTTATTTGTTTTTATATTTTTATTATTGCGCGATTGAAAAAAAAACATTCGTTTTAAAATGGCAAAATCGTATGATTTCCTCATTTTGCGTTCGTTTTACCAGACTACAGCCTTAAGCTTCAGATAGCTGTCCAGGAAAACTAAAATACTATTTATTGAAGATTTTTCATATTAACTTTGTCGGGTATCAAACTTGCGCCCTTATTTGTTTATTTGTTTAAATTTAATGTTGTGCACACAGTGCTATGTTAATATAAATCTAGACAATATTACGAACAAAAAATAAACCTAACACAGCACCAATTACGTACACAACACCTATCTACCTTATGAAACAACTATCTAACAGTACAACAAGATGTAAGAAAAATTTGTGCTTTGTGTGAATTTACTAGCGATTGTGTTTTTATTGTTGTGAGTATGAAATGTAGTGCGTGGAGTGATGTGGTGTTTATGTAGTGTGTATTCTGGTAGTAACTAGTTTAGTATTGATTGTTTCTGTTTATTTTCAAAGAGGCTAAATGATACTAATATAACAGTAACTTTAAACTTTGAAGTAGGGCACACATAAGCAAATTCCCTTATGTGCTCCAATAATAACAATAATAATATTAGTAATACTAAACATTAAAATCTATAAGACTCAGCTTCCGTTTGTAGCAGAGAGCTGAGTCGTTAAAGATGTCTAAATCGTACATCTTCTCAATTTTAGAAAAGTTACTAACTGCTCTTCCTAAGAGCGAATTTTGAGCTGCTCTGGTGTTGCATTTGTTGTAGCTCAGTAATACAGTTATATATAGTAGCAAAGAACGCTTATCGCTACACCACCAAGAGGATCTTACCAAACATAACAAATATATATATATATATATATATATATTAGCTTCTCATATGACTTACATTTTCATGTTTAAACCGGGTCAATATCTTTATTTCCCTGAGGGTTCTCTGGCAATATGTCTGGTGCTCGAATGGAGAGATCTTCTTGATGGCCACTTTGGACTTCTTCTCATTGTCAAACGCAGACCTGCAACAACCGAAGATAAATATGCATATTAGTACAACCAACAGGTGGGACAGATATTATTGTTTCAAATTTACATATTATATGTACTTCACAGGTTTAATTTTGATCAAAGTATTAGTTTAGGAAGTCAGTGCGCAGTGTGCAGAGTAAAATTATTCATATCTGGTTCAACGAGACTAGATTGTTCAAATTAAAAACGTCATTGTACGAATGGACATTACGGACGATGGAACATCACCACTAAAGTATACTTTATTTTTCCACCTTGACAACAAAACAGTTGTGTTCCGAAACCGGTGGGATTATTAATTTCGATTTGGTGATTTTACATAAAATAAATACGTAGAATTAATTATACACTCTTTTGTTTTCACAAGACTAAATTTCTAGTTCAAGTTTTTTCAACACTAATAAATAATTGCGAGATATTGGATACGAATAATTGTTTTTAATGCAGATTTTTAAAGTAATTCTTGACTTAAGTCAATAATATTTTTTAATGTTGTATAGGTTCAGATTATGTCCCTAAGACATTTATTCAGTGAAAACCAAATGCTGCCTATATAACGCCCGCACAACACCTATTTTCCTCTACGGGTGCAAATCGTTGCATCTCACTAGGGCCAAAAATAGCAATACTGAGTTTTGAGAAAAGGCGTCTCAGAAGAATCTCGGGTGTGCAGTGGCTGGAGTTTGTGAGGAATAAAGGAACGGACGCAGCAAACTCTAGTGACGCCATCACGCCGAGGCGATACGGTCGGCTGGACCTCGGGTGCCTCCTGAGAACCTTAACCACGCTTGCCTGCTTTACAAGGCGTCAGGTTTTCGACGTCCTGGACGTCCGCTGCTGACTGTTGGCAGTTCGTGGCAGAAGTGCGGGACGTGAACATTACTCGGGAGGATGTACAGTAGCTGACAGAGTTGCCTGGAGACTCTTTGTGGACACCAAATGCTCTAACTGGGGAGCGGACATGGAATAACGATAGGTTCATACGTGTTAAACACGCATAATATGGTTTCACGAGCGCATTACGGGCGCCATCTGTTTTATTTTTGAGAAGTTAGATCACCACATTATTACCTTGTTAAAGGCAATAATTATTTCAATTTGGTTCGGAGTTCCGACACGTTTAACACCCGATTTACTACAACCAAACACCGTAAAACGTTCTTGCACGCAAATGTCAATAAAGCTGTGTTATTTTAAGTACGTATAAAGCTTAGGGTACCTGCGAGCTTTTTGTATAGCCGTGTATCGTTTATATTTAATGACGACATCCGATTTGCGGTTACTGTTTCGTAGAAAGAGAGAAAAACAGATCGTCATGATGCGATAATTCTAAGGGATACCGATACTCTCGCCGGAATCAGGGATTAAAGGGATATTCGTTTCAAAATATGTGGGCCGAGATTGAAACTAGATTTTCGACGAGAAAAACAATATTAAACCAGGTAAAACTCTTTCGAAAACGCTTATTTTATAAATCCGATAAAGGAAAAATCTCAAAACAGGATTAGGAATTATGATAAAATGAAGAGTATTTATACCAGTTTTTCGGAGTGGATTTAAAATTATATCCTGAATTTTCATAATGGATTATATTTTCATATCATAAATTCATATTCCCCGAGGCCACAAATCTACGGAGTTTTTAGTGGAAATTGCTTTTCCAGACATAATAATATACATTATATTTACTATGGCGTTAGTACCAAGAAAAAACAATAAAAAATATAGATCGTCTTAATTTATATTTATCACATTGTATATGTCCCGCCGAATAGTTAAATCGCCCACTCAACAGAGCGGCTAGGCTGTTCATTAAATGCCGGCATTCATCCGAATGGCTAGGCCGTTCGTTGAATGAATTAAGATAACTCGACGTTCAATGTGTTGGCTGGCTGTAAGCTAGCTATGGAAATGGCCGAACAAAAAGCCGCCGGGTTAGGTTAGGATAGGTTGGGTTAAGTATATTAAGTTAAGTTAAGGATTAATTACTAAGTCAAATGAAGGATTAAGTTAAGTAAAACACTTTTTTTTAAATTATTAAACTTAAACCAACCAAACCTAACCTCACATAACAAAATAAATATATAAAAACGATAATTATTGTTGTATTAAAATTAAAGAGGGTAAGCGACGTTCATTCAACGAACGGCCTAGCCATTCAGTTGAATTCCGACATTTAATAAACGGTCTAGCCGCTCAGTTCAGTGTATAATAATATTCAGCCTCTAAAAAAAGACAAAAGCTACTACGAGTATACATATAAAACTAACACCATATTTTACACACATCACTCCGTAAACCACACTCCTTATTCGCAACAATGAAGATACCAATACAAATTAATAGTCACGTGTTATACAGTCATATTCTCGTCACATTTTGCTGTCCTGTACAGAATTTATATTATACTAGCTTACCCGACAGACGTTGTCCTGCCCGAACGTCGGCTTGCCTTGGAAAAATACTTTTCATTTATAAGTAGGTACTTGTTTATGGTTAAATTTCAAAACATGAAATAAATATTTTTTCCAAATATGGCATTCATTTTGCAAACGTCAAACTCCGGTCTTCTCACCAACAGAGGGATGTACTAAGGGTGTACTTATGTAGGAATACGATTTTTAAAAATGTATTGAATTTATTATTATTTTAGTATTACCAAAAATCCAGTAAAAAGAAATAAATGGGTAGAAATTATAAGGAATTTAAGGAAATAATCTGATTGAGATCCACAAAAAACAAATACTGTACGTAAACATTAAAAAACAAATTTTTTGTATAAACAAAAAAAACAACATTTTTCCATTTTTTTGTAAATGCATTCTCCTCGATGGCAACCCTGGTAGATCGATGAATAAAACATTTATGCTCCTTACTTTTTTTTTACAAATTAGGTTGAAGATTTTAATTTCTACAAACACGCACAGCGCAAAGATCTATATTTCTCTGAAAACCGCACGTAAATCGGTTAAGCCGTTTAGGAGGAGTACCGTGACATCACATGTACAGAGGAATTATACATATAAAGATATTGTATTATACCAATATAGCACTGTGTGCACAACAATAAATATAAATATTTAGTAAAAAAACATGTAAAGTTTGCTTTAATGATGACGAGTTTTATTTTCCATGCCCGGGGTGGGGTATATTTACCTTTGTTCGCTGGATGTAATAGGAGCAGGCATGTTAGTTGAGACATTTCGTACTTTTTATAATTTATGCCTTTGATAAAAACACACACGGAGACATAATTACCTCCATCCCTCGAGAGGGGGAGGGCGCAGTGCTTAAAATAATTTAGCCTCGAGTTCTAAATCACATTTTGCGAACGTTGATACTTGGAAATGAGAAATAAATAATATGGATGAAGCTTCTGCAGAAAGTAAATTCTCGTTTAAGTGCTTTTCTCCCAGTTTCCAGTTTCGTTATCTCGTACATTATTCCGAGAATTAAAACTCATTACACTCAATAAAAAAGATTTTTAAAAAACGATAAAAATTATTCAGTTCCATAAATTTTCCGTGGGCCAATGCTAATTTAAAAACTTGCTGCATGTGTTGCAATGTTTATTTTTATTATTAATATTTGTTATAAAAGACGCCAAACAGTTCATTATGACGACGCGAAATGGCTAAATAATTGTTCTTCTGTTATATTACGATTTACGACATTGGCCCTCGTAGATTCAAGCCATTATTATGACGAGGAAGTTACGCACACGCTAAAAATTAGAGCATTTAATTGTACGGCAAAGTTTCTCGAAGAAAATAAATAAAAATACATTTTTATAGAAATGAACTGCTTTAAAACGTCACGGGTTTAGGTGAATGCGTGTTTTGAATAGCCCATCAATGAGGGAGTTCAATGCTTTTTTATTTTTAAATAGGCTATAAAACTAAGCCAAAAATATGCGTCGTATTATCAGCGCTATGATTTATTGAAGTTTTGTATTTCTGAAATTACTCCGCGTGTGACGTCTCAAGTTCTCTTGCGTTTCTTCTCGGTCAGTTCTGCCGATTGATCCGTTGACATAACGTAAACCGAAAATCTTTCCCAACTCTCTTATCATTGGTCGATTCATATGAACTAGTGACGTCGTTCAAAGTAGTTTGTTTTTATTAAAATATTTTTTATTATTCTTTTCGTACATGTTCAAGAAACTTTGCCGTACAATTTAACGCTCTGATTTTTACCGCGCGAAGAAAACATTTTTCATATCCAATTTTCCGTAGGGCTGAAATTCCTTACTGAGTGTTGTGATAGATTTCCGGTATCCGGGAAGCCATGTTTAGCGTGTTTTGAAGGGTACGGGGTTCTCCCTTTGAATGTCAGGAAAACTCATCGACTTGAACTCGTGACGTCACTGGTGGTTTAATTTCAATTTTACCAAACTTTCAAAAATCATAGCGATGATAGTACGATACATAAAAATAAAATAAAAACAATTTCAAGGCTTAGTTTGATAGTCTAATAACAAATATATATATATCTTTAAAAGCACTTAACTTCCTTACTAGTATTTTTCGCAAATCCAAACTACCTTCGTATAACGGGTGATGATACTTGTTGGGGGGTCAGGGTTTTTAAATTTTATTATATTAGATATTATTAGATAGGCGTGTCTCGACGCTGTTTACACTTTAATCTCGGGTTATTTCCAATAAAAGTACACGGCGCGGAACTAAACTGAGTATATTACGGATTTCCGTGGACTGCTTAAAAGTAAACTCGTAGAACGGGGCGAACAAAGGTTCGCTACGAGACTCCCCGCACGGCTGGCGCTACTCGGGGCAATCGGACTGACAGCTATGCTAGTTACTAAATGCGAACGCGTGTTGCAAGAAAACTCAATGAAAAGAATCATTAGGAGTTGCAGAATAAAGCACACATACCCTAAATCGTTCATAGGATAATCTACATATTAACTGCATCACATGAAAATGTGAGAAAATGGCATCTTTATTTATTTATTTACACTCTTTATCAAAATACAATTTTATGTTCACTTTGCATAGCTAACAAGGGTATATACCCCGTTCCAAGCTAGGCAATTGCATTTTAATATATTATAATAGTTGACAAATTAATAGAGAGGACAGACAAATAAAATATAAACTTATTCGTATACACATTTTGATACATATACATACATACACACATACACATATATACACATATATACACATATATACACATACACACACATGCACCCATGCGCATACACATTCATAAAAACATAGACAATTTATTGATGCGAAACTTCATGGTTGCCATCTATAAATATATATTTTTAAATTATTCCTTATTTTTATATTTTATTTTCGACATCCAGTAAGAATCTCCAATCCGTGGCATGCATCAACTTTTCTGACTCCCTACGACCAATGTCACGAAAGAGCGAGGTCAACACCTTCCGCAACTTGACAACACTCCCGTCTTTCTACGATTCTGGCAAAAGGTAATGGACCTTTTTGCCTACGTAATAGTGTTGTTTCGATGGCGATCTTTAAGTTTATTCAATTCGGCCAGACTGACAATTGCCTAAATAACACGAATTATATTTTATACCAGACGATTGTTTACATACATCTGACAAAATGAGGTCTATCCAACGAAGATGAGGCTTTAAAGAGTCTGATATACATAATATCTGTACCTCAGAGGCAGACGGATGCAAATCGAGAATTTGATGAAATGACATTTCGATTTTCGTATCCAGTTTATGATCATGTCCATTGATTTTGAAGAAATGTAAGTCTTATAATGAAAGAACCAATGTATTAAGATACAGAAAATACACATTAATGCTACAAATTATTAGATATCACTTAGAGAAAGTAGATTCATTTAGCTTTTTTTTTTTAAATTTGACATTAGGATTTGCATCCGTCTGCCTCTGAGGTACAGATATTATAACCGAATGACCAAGTGTATGTGTATTAAAAAGGTTACGCATGCACATTGAAATACAGTTTACTACGTTAAAAAAAATATCGCGATTTCAGAAAAATTAGTAAGAGTAAGTGCGGTCTTACTTTTTTTCATACAAAGTCCCATATTATTTTCCCTGGATTATGGCACCAAAGCACTAATATTTTACCATTGGCGTGTCTCTATCGTTTTGCTTTTTTGATGCAATTTTTCTTACGAGAGCTAGGACCATCCAAAAACACAAAAAAGCGCTCAGTTTTATCTGCGTCATCGTACGTACGGTATACAAATATGATAAATAATTTTGAAAAACGGAAAAGCTACCGTCACAGAAGATTGCATTCTGATACACTTTCTAAGGAAACTTTATATTAGGTTTGTAAGTAAGGCCTTAAAAGTATAGATTATCTTGTTGAATGAATTGCAAAGTCAGTGTGTACATGTATCGTTTTAAAAATTTAAAGGCAAAGGTGTGTACCACTGTAAGCACAAAAAGGAACAGAGCGCAGGTATATTATAAGGTCTCGCGCGGTCAAGGATCGCGAGTGTCGCGGGGGACTCACAAACATTTCCTTTACGAAAACTAATGCCATCCATAGGACAGCGAGGACGCTACACACATATATTGGGAAAGTTACGAGGACCATACGTATTATATTATACGATTGTGACTCTTTCAGATATCTCATTTAAGATAATAATGTTTAGGCGACTAATAGTGATAAATATTATTGTTACTAAGCTTGACGACAAGAACGAACTAAAATCACCTCATATATATTTTTATCTTACTTTTCCGCGCAATATAATTTAAGTTTTTATTTGTTAAAAAGAGATGATAGAATCAGTTGTGATGAAAATAATTTTTGAAAATTGCGACCGAATTTCTATCTGCGAATCACTGCTGAATCGCAACAAAATCGACCCATTTCTGAAGCGGATGGTGACTGGTGACGAAAAGTGGGGTCACTTACGACGATGTCAAGCGATAGAGATCGTGGTCGAAAGCCAACGAAGCGGCCCAGACCGTGGCCAAACTAGGACTGACGGCCAGGAAGGTGTTGCTGTGTGTTTGGTGGGATTTTTTTATTTTATTTAAATCTTAAAGTAGGGCACACATATCATACATATTGTTATGTGTGTTCTAATAATAACATTACAAATATATTTAATTTATAAATTGTTTATCACATATGTCTTGACCATTATTTTAAATTTTGATATGTTTTTTTCTTCATAAATATTTTTTTCCATTTCGTAATACATTTTAATTGCTTTAAATAAAATTGAATTTTGTGACTTTGCCTTTTTCCTAAATGGAAGTCTAATTTTGTTCTTTTCTCTAGTATTGTGATCGTGTTCATGCTGGTTCCGATCAATTTTTTTCCAAAATTCTGTTTTTTTATTAGAGTTTATAATTTTGTGAACAAATATCATTGTATTGTAAAATATTCTTTGTTTATATGTTAATAATTTCATTTCATTTACCATCGACTTTACCCTCGTATATCTGTTTTTTTTCAAAATGATTCTATAGGCTTTATTTTGTAATACAGTTAGTTTATCTATGTTTTCTTTGTTTGATAAAAATAAAATGCTACTACAGTAGTTAACGTGTGGTTCAATAATTGCTTTGTAAATAGTTTTGCAGGAGTCCTTATCAATAAATCTTCTGATACTTCCCAAAATTGATATTTTTTTTGCAATCTTATTTATTACCATCTTAGCGTTTTGGTGAAATGTAAGTTTTGAATCCAACATTACACCTTGGCAGGGGATAATATGTCCAAACGCTCAATTCTGCCCTCTACTGTGAACAACTCGACCGTTTGAAGCTGGCGATCGAACAGAAGCGGCCAGCATCGGTGAACAAGAGAGGAATCGTGTTTCATCAGGGCAACGCCAGGACGTACGCATCTTTAATGACGCGCCAGAAGCTCCGGGTGCTCGGATGGGAAGTTCTTATGCATCCACCCTTTAGTCCGGACCTGGCACCGAGTGATTACCACCTGTTCTTGTCTATGACCAACGCGCTTGGGGGTACAGATTTGGCCTCAATAGAGGCCTGTAAAAATTGGTTGTCCGAGTTTTTTGCCAATAGAGACAAGGACTTCTACGAGAGGGGCATTATGAAGTTGGATTTTCGTTGGCAACAAGTTATCGAACAGAACGGCGCATATCTGATTTAAATCGGATGATTGTAACACTTTTTATAAAGCATTGAAATAAACGAAAAATACGAAATTACTTTTTCCCCAACCTATTATTATGCAATGCAATAATTACAATTTAATATAAAAACTATATTCATATAATTAAATAAAACAATAAAGTGAAAATTAGAATTAAACAAGAACTGAGCATTGACTTATGAAGTAAGTTGTAGTGGTATGGACTCAAAATCAAAATTTCCAAATTTCAATTACTATAGCACACGATTAACTAGCGTTATTGGTTGAAAACACATTTTGAAGTATAAATATTTGCATGTATTATAAATATCATTGAAGTAATGCGTGTTACATTATGTTATAAACTATTAGCTGTAGAGCCTGCATTAAAACGTCTTGAATAAATTCCAAGTTGGCCTATCTTGTCCTTGTTTCGTCTTCGGGTACGGAGGAAGGCACTATACGGTGGCGGTGGCTACCCTTTCAAGAATCCCCAAGGACCTGTTGTTATTGTTCAGTAGAGGGAGCGGTTTAACTTCCCGCCTGACTCCAAAGTGATTTCAAACCAACGAAACAACTGGTGAATATTTTTAAACTTTATCTATTTACATTTTGTATGTACGTTGAATCTTTTGTTTAGAACGAAAATTAGTTCGGCGTTGTTAAATAAATATTAAAAATATTTTCCTATCGTTGTTCCAATCCACATAGTGCTGACGTGACGGTAAGGGAAAAAGGGGGCGAGATAATGTTCTTAAAAGGACTTTTCCAGATTCTCCGGGGAAAGCTGGTAAAAGTAGGCAACGAAACAATACAGGTTATTGGGTGTACATTGTACGTGTACAGTGTACGTGTATAGTATACTGTACACATATTTGGCTACGCATAGCGAATCCACACAACCTCTTCAGTACGAAAGTATAAGTCTATATTCAATTGATAGGTGATTTACAACCTGGGCCGCCATTAAAAAGGCTATCTTCATCGGTACATACCGAAACGGTATACTTCTGTACTTCTGTATATCTATCTACCACGGTATGTTCTACCGGCTTGTCATCTCGCAATCATATGATCGAATCCATCCAATTCAATGACCCCGAAAATTTAGTCCGCGTTCTTTACTTAATTAATATTTTTAATAGGTTTCTATGATAAAAAGTGGACACTTCAAACCGATTATAAACTCCAATAAATCCCAATTCAAGCAAAACATGTTCGCTTGAACATGCATTTTATATGCTTAACGATCGTCTGTATTTATCTACCGAGCGATTACACAGCCGGCTCCTTTAACGTCTCGATACGTACACTCCAGAAGACTAAAAATGATTGAAAAAATAAAATAACTAAATTTATTTTTTATAGTGGCAACATTTTTAAGCCTAGATGCTCTTACATGTTAATGGGGCAGAATCTAGCCACATTATCTATGCATCTAGGCGTTCGTTTTCGAAACCGACAGTTTTGTCAGAATTTAATTCGACTTCAAAATTTACTTATTTTTCTCTCATATTTGAAATAGGCTTATATGCCCCCTTGTTACATATCGATGTACCTATCCAAAACATGAAAGTGGGGGCTCGGTAGTGTATCTTCGTAATCGCTCAGGAGAATTTATCTTCTACTACGCCCTCATGGTGGGAGGTATGACGTCCTTAACGTGAATTATAATCGCGGCCTCGTTCGCTATTACACAACGTAGACAGCGCCGGCGGCGTACGCAAACAATATTCATATGATTTTGAGATTAGAGTGCGAAAATAAATACGATACAGGTGAAAAAATCATGGAACTCGTTCAATATTTACGGATCAATAATGAGCGAAACAATATTTCATCTGTTGAGGATGCGTGGCATGAATAATTGATTTGATTGTGATATTATATAACGACCAAATCAATCATCCTACATTGATGAAAATAAAATACGTACCTACTTAACATGCCGAAATAACGAAATCGACAAAAATATTAAATACAATTTCTATTCTCTTCCGCTAGTTAATGTCTGCGGAAGATTTGATTATATTTAAATAGGTAGCGAAATTTAAGCTAAGCGGATCTTATTTTCAAGAAAAGAAAAATACCAAGTGAACATTCCGCGAAGGATCAAACAAAGAGACAATCGGGAAGAAATCAAAAGTTGCTATAATCCTTGGTTGGAAGTATTAAGGATACGATGACGTTCGGTAGAATTCGCTTATTTGTGGATTCCAGGTTTGGCTTACAAGATAAACAGAACTTTAAATTAATTATATAAACTCCCAGGTTAGGGTACTTAGCTGTACATAAGCTGTAGCCAAATTAAGGGATGGAAAGTTATTTTCAATTACTTTTCAATGTCGTGACATAAACTAAAGGAACTTTGAATAACTCTAAGTTTACTGGTTTTTAATGATATTCATCTAAATAAATACATCTGTTGCAGGGAAATTAAATTTATGAATAGGTTGAAACTACGATTACGAAAAAACGGAGAGAAAAATCATTTATTGTTTTAGAAAAAAAGATATACGAGTACATATTTGCGTTTTTATGATTTACTCAAATATTTCAATTCTGGGGGCAATTTTCAATGAGTTGTAAATATCTCAATATTAAAAAATCAAGTTGTGGTGTTTGAACTTCGGACCTCTGATCCGTGAGTCCGTGACACTAGCCACGGGGCCACATACCACGGGTTCTCGGTTTTTTTTTTTTTTATAAAAAGAAATATTTGCGTTCTTATAATTTACGCAAATATTTAATTTTGAGGGCCATTTTCAACGAGTTGTAAATAACTCACTATTAGAAAATGGGAACCAAATTGGGGTAGAGCGGGATTCGAACCACGGATCTTTGATCCGTGAGTCCGAAACACTAGCCAAGAGACCGCAACCAGATTCAAACCAGGTTTGAGAAGGGAATATGGAAGTCTAGGCATTCACATGGCTTACGACCTGACGTTGGCTGGTTTAAGTGGCCATTTTGCACACTGTGTAACATTCAGCTGCTGACTTTTGAGTAGTAAAAGAGTTAAAACCGTTCGTCTCAAAAATATTTTCCCTCGCTGTTGCAATAAATGTCAATCTTAATAACTCCCCAAGGAGTGAAATCCATCTACAAACATTTGGACATAATCAAAATATTGTTGATACAACGATTGTATTTAAAATTCATAGGGCGGAGCAAATAGCCTTGTTTTAGTTAAGAAACCGGTTAGTTGAATTATTACGCCAAAATCACGCCATGGCAACGAAATTTTGCGAAAAAAAAAATTGAAGAGAAATTCCATTCATGACAAAAACTTAGGTATTATCATACATAAGCATTTAGGGTGGCACGATCAGGTTAACGAAGTTAGTCGTAAACTTTATAGCAGTTTCCAATCACTTAAAAGACTGCAGAATTTCTTGCCAATTAATGTTAAGCAAACATTAGTCCAGAGCTTACTTCTTCCATTCCTTGATTATGCGGATGTATGTTATCCAGATGCTAAATCTGAACTGCTTGATAAGTTGGAACGAATTTTTGAATACTTTTTTTTAATATGTTTGGACCCTGTATTTAGTGGCCTTACGTGTCATGTACAAGGCTAAAGTACTCGGAAAAATTCTTTGTTTATCTTGGAAATGGGATGTTAAATCACTGATTTTGGTTTATTACCTTTATGAGCCAATCACCATTGTTGCAAAGTCCAATAAATGAAAGCGTTTACAAAATAATAACTTGCAAATAGCACGTTCTTAAATCATATCGCGCATAGCTAAACGAAGTATTTTCGGTGTGTACAGTAACTGAAGAGAAAAAATATAAGCGAGAGTTAAATTAAGTCAAAGAGCGGCAGGAAAATGCGAAAAATTCTTAATGTTAATATAAAATATCACGTGATATATATCACGCGGTTGCCTCTCACAGAACAGCAACGTTATTTATATAACAATATCATCACATTCTTCCGCAAATGCGAGAAAGCCCCCGAACCATATCTTACACTTCAACAGAAAAACTGTATTATGATAAAAAAGCCAATTTTCTTTCTAGAACTTTTAGAATTTCACTTTTTACCATCTTCTCGGTCGTTCTCTCGCAAGAACACGGGTTTACTACTACCTCAGTTGTCTCTCGACCCGACTTACGGGGCTGAAGAGACTATGTATTATGATCTTTATCTGATTGGTCCGGCAGCGTTCATGTTTGCATAGTAATAATAACAGGAATTAATTAATTAACCCAATGTTTGAACCACTTTCCAAACATTGTTTATAGTTAACAAGAAGGGTTGGTCCATTCCACATAATGCAGGGTCGTGTAAGGTAGGTATAACATAAAAATATAAATGTATTAAAATGGTCAAGTCCTGAGTGAGTAATTTAAATAAAGTACACGTAATAAACGGTAATAAATTACCGTTTATTACATTTGTTTAATTGCGCTTGTAAATGTTTTCTTGAATATAAAATATATAGTAGCAACCGCGCATATTCATCTTGAATTAAGCAAAAAAATATATCTGTATGATAATAAAATATTCAAGTTCGTTTTATAAAAGCAGTATATTTGTGTCGTTTGTTTAGTTATTACTATTATTATTATGGACAACTTATATAGCGCCATTTACTTAATATAATACCTTAAGGGCGATTTACAAAGTGATTATTTAAGAAATAAATTTAATTTCAACTTTTTAAATTCGTAATTTAAGAAAAAAAATGTAATTTGTAAATCACACGTTAAGGATTCATTCGAATGATTTAGAGAACAAGTGGGTTTTAAGTCTTTTCCGAAACATCACTTCACTCTTATAGCTTCGCACCTCTGCTGGGAGAGCATTCCATGCCATAGGGCCTGCGACCGCAAATGCGCGTTCGCCGAATTTAGTGCGTTGTTTGCGTCTAGGTATAATAACTTTTCCTCTCGACGTGGATGTAGCTGATCTAAGCATAAGACGTCTGTCAGCTAGTTCATCTGGAATGCAGAGTTCCCTTAGATATTCTGGAGCAGAGTTGTGCAGTGACTTACACATAAGCCAACAGAGTTTGTATTCCACCCTCTGTGGAAAAAGTAGCCAGAGTAATTCCCGAAGTACTGTAGTGATATGACTGAACTTAGAGATTCCGAAAATAAGTCTCACTGCGGCATTCAATACAGACTGTAGGCGAGTCATTTTATTTATTGGTAGACCTGCGTAGATACCATTACAAATTTTTGCGTATGCATTTAATCTGTCTACTAATTTGAGCGTCAAGAGAATTAGTAATGAGTCAGAATTAAGGAAGATTCCCAGTAGTTTAACGGTGGGTAAAGCGGTACTCCTTACATCGGATAGTGACGTATCCTGAATCAAATTTTGTCGTCTGGCTGAGCCATCCATAGTTGTTCCGTTTTAGATGGGTTTAATGTTAGTCTATTCTCAGCCATCCAGTTTCCTATTTTCTCAATGCATCCTTAAATTAAATTAACAAGCAAATTTCTCTCGCTCAGTTTACAGTAAAAATAAATATGTGTATCACCCGCATAGTAGTGAGACCACAATCCACATTCTTTGATAATATTATATATATCTTTAGTGTACAGGAGATAGTTGTTCATTAAGAAATTGAAACCTAATCGTTAAACGGAATGTCGACATCAAACGTCTGTCGAATAATGGTCTAAGATGAAGTATATAATGTAGGTTTTAAAAAAATACATACTTTTAATAAATTCTGTCGTAAAACTGAATGTTACAGACGACATAAAAGACAGTAAAATTATAAGACTTCAAAAGGAATAATGGCGACGAGGAGTGGGCGGCTAGAAGAATGGTTTTATAAAGATTAAGAAAATGTTACGAACATGTGTAATAAGGAAATGTATATATTTTTTTAATTAATGAGGGTCTATGAAATACTGCCGAGTAAAACAATTAAAAAAATATATTTATAAGTAGCAAAAAAAATAAATTAAAATGTGTAATTTTGAATTCTCGCGAAAACGGTCCATTGCATTGGCCACGCCCTTATACATCACGATTAGGTTAAATTTTGAATTTTGTTTGTGACCGTTTAAATTTAAATATAACATCGTCATGAATCTTGACGTCACAATTATCGAGGCCAAACATGTTGCGTTTTTGTAGGGACATTTTTTTAAATAATTTCTTTTTTAAGGCTATGTATGAAAATTCTCCACAATATCCAGATTGATTTTGAAAATACAATTAATGTTTCTTAATCCATTTCATATATTTTTATCGGTATTCGTGGTATGTGATATTTCCCTATTATATATATCACGAACGGTTCTTTCTTATTATATGGCAAAACTAGCGTAAAACTATATTCTACAAAACGAAACTTTTAAAATAAATTATCATCATCATCGTCATTCCCTACCCTCACCTAATGGTGCATAGGGCACTGCACTGGGTACACCAATTGCAGCGTATCTTGATATTTTTTTTGTTACATGAAGGTAAGATGATCAGTCTTACGCTTCAGGTACCAGTCCAGCGACTATGAAATATTCTAGTGTAAAACACCCTTTATTAAAGAAATATTTCATATCAACCATGTCGGGAGTCGAATCCGAGACCTCTTGCATGGTAGGCAAACGCGCTGACCATTACGCCACGAGGCCGACAAATAAGTAACAGTACCTACTTATTTGTATTTTGCTGTGTTTAGGAGATTGTCGTATTAACTATTTTATTCATGTTTTATGCCAACTTTTCCGGGGATCATCCGGAGAACGTAATCGCAACTGAAAAAAAAAAAAAACACGAAGCCCAAAACCCAGTCACGTAACAAAATGGATGTGCTTAGTTCCCAACACCAGTTTAAAAGGTAAAATTAAAAAATGAATGATAGATACATCCCGAATTAATAACGTTTATTAATATTACATTATCGACTTTTTTTTTGTATTTTTATTTTATTTAAGAAGGTAAACATAAACAGAAAAATATAAAAGGAAAATTAATGAAACCCACTAAACCGCGAAACCGGCTTGTCAGCAGGTTTCTTATTTTTCCTTTACTAATAAAAACGTAAGAGAAATTATATAATTTAAAAAAGTAATATAAACATTATTAAGAACTAAAAGCATATGTATTTTTACACAAAATTTATATACAAAAAAATAAATAGATGATTGTTAACATAAAATAATAATTAATATAAAGCCTTGTTACATAAGAGCCATTTAATTATTTTTTCCCTAAAAGTTTTATCAACATTTCTTTTAAGATCTGCTTAGGAATTTTATTAAAATTTTTAGTAATTGTATAATGACGTGTTCTTTGGCCATACTTGTTAACATACCTCGGTACTGACTACTGACAAGCTTTCACGTTGTGCTAGCCTTGTCTTGTGCGTATGTATATACCTTTTCTGGTAGTTACTATCAAATCGATATCTAGTAACAAATCTGAGCCATATAATAGCATTTACGGACAGGCACTCTTGCTTTTTAAAAAGTTCAGGTACCTATTCCTTATTAATTCTAGCTGTTCTGTTAATTAATTTAAGAGCCGAGTTTTGTAACGATTGAATTTTTTTAATGTTGGTTTTACAAGCAAGAAATATACTTTGAATCGAAATTACAGTTCATCTTCCGCGTAAAATTTAAATGAAATTTTAGTTTGATAGTGATTGTACTTTCAGTTTAACCACGCTTTTTATAGGGGGAACTGGAAACGGTGAAAATAGCGATATGGGCGAGGAGGAGAATTCAACAGGCTACAGAAAGGATATTGTTCCTAAAAATATTCACAAAACAAAAGGAGCGTGTCGTAAGATCGGTTGTAAAATAGTCAAAATGTTTCACGCATTGATTTATAGCTACCTCCCCACCCTCCCTCTCGCATTACCCCCTCCGGCACCAGATGGGGGGAGGGGTGTGGGAAAAAGGGCAAGTGCTAGAGAAAATAAACCAAAGCAATTTCAGTGGACGTTAATAATTGAGGAGTTTTGTCGAAGTTTGCAACCCCTATATCTATAGGTCGGGTTCATAAAATTTATGCTACAAATGGGTTATGAATATGGAATGACTCTTATTATTTTAAGTGTTTTACAATTTATGTAGATACATAGGTATGTATTGTATAAATGAGTAACAAGTGATACTTAAATCCACAAATTTGAAATAACCGGTGAACGGTTTCATCCCTTTCGCGACTTCAACAATTAGCTACCACCAACAATTTTAACTGACAAACTTAAATAGCGCAGTGGCGGAAGCCACGTGGATACATACATTGAAATATGTGGGTATATATTTAAAAAAATATCAATATTTAATGATGGCGAAAGAAGGCAACGGGAAAATACTCTGATTATTTCAATATTTTGAGTTTGTCCAAATGCTTTTAGACAAAAGACTGGATTTCATCCCATCATCAAGATTAACAAATCACAACAGAGATGGAAAACATTTCAGAGAAGGAAAAGGAAGGAAGGATACGATCAGATAAATCTCTTCACAACAATAAAGGTTTCAGCTATTTCTAAAGTCAACAGATGGAAGAGTTGAAGAAATATGCATTTCAAACATAAGCAAAATGGTGAACGTTACACAGTGTGTAAAGTGGCCACTTAAACCAGCCAATGATAGGTTATAAGTCCTGTAAATGCCTAAAATTCCATCTTTACTTCTCTAAAATGTTCTCCATTTCATTGTCACTCTGATGATTATTTCCCAGGCTATCACCATGAAGAGAGCGAACGTCTTGGCTGTGCAACATAAGAAGCTGGACAGACAGAGGGGCCTCTGTAGAAGTGATCGCCAACGTCGGGGACACACACCTGATAGGGTATAGGGTACGAGAAGATGAAATGGCGGACGTTAGGATGTTACGCAACACGTAAAGGTAAAGACTTCAAACCAGCGAGTGACGGGTTATCGAAGACCCAAAAAGTTATGTGGAATGAATAGTTTGTTTCACAATACAATAATTGAACGCAGTTATGCAAAAAACAGCATGCCATAGAAAAGTGAAACTGAGGTAATAGCAATTATGTGGAAAGAGTGAATAATCAGATCTACCACAGCGACTGGATTATTTTTTTATTTAGTTTTAAAATAGTGCAAACATAATACATAAATGTTCTAATATTAACTTATATTATAGAAACGCCACCTAACTTGGTCGTAAAAGGAAGGTTCACTCCGAACGTAAATTTGAATATCGATTTTTTTCAACAAAAGAAACAATAAAACAGTACTAATTATGCGAATGATCGGTTAAGTACTTTTAAAAATTTATTTTGCATTATGCCGATCAATTTTGGAGTATGGTATAATCGGATGGGGTGGTGCGAGTGACGCAGTTTCATATAGTGTAAGAGTATTTGTTGCACAAAAATCCATAATTAAAATAATACTACGAGTTCAGATACAGACATCTACTGAAGAAATATTCCACAAATCACAACTTATGACACTAAAGCAATTATACGCTAAACCAATACTTACTTACAGATTCAAAAACTACTCTTACTCAAATGAAATACACAACCCCTACAATTTTTTATTTTTTTTGACTTTGTTTGACCAGCTTAAATGATTTTTAAAGTTGGCTGACCACACAACATAAAATATGCATTTTACAGAAAACAGCCAGATCTAATATTGAATGATACCTTATTTAAACCTTGAATTTATAAGGTGGCATTCTGTATTAAAACACATTACTTTATTACAGATATTTTAAAATTAATGAATTTATACAATTTAACTACTAACGTATTTACCCACTTTAATTTATTCAAGATAACTAAATTTTTGGAGGCATTAATCTTACAATCGTCATCTATACTGTAAGATTTTTCTAGTGTAATGGGTGTTATCTGCAAATTGAGAAATGCCGTTTTTGTGATCAACACTATTTTAAGAAGGTGATTATTACATTTTTTGTATGAAAGCGGCCTGGGTGTTTTCATCAGAGCATAGAATTGACCTTACTGCACCTGATAACACAAATATCTAATTTTTCAAACTTGTGGATTGGCTGCCTTCTGCATAACTACGTTCAATTATACCACCGTTATTTTAACCGATACTGTCCTCATCAATAATAATAACATCCACGTTCTGAAGAATCGACGATTTAGTAACTGCGCGACTTTCAAACGAAGGAATATTTATTTTGATACCTACCTACGTGTGTGAATATTATTTATACAGGTGGTTATTCTAGCGGCACCTAGCTGCATCAAAAAACGTAGTTTTTTTCGGAAAATGCGATTTGTGTAAGTATGGAACCAGACCAGCTGCGGCTGTAGTAAATCGATGGGTTATTCCCGTAACCGGTAAATTATTAGGTTACTTTCATCAATCGGTTATTCGAATCGCCAGTCAAAAGGAATTCTCGGGCGAGATATCTCTATTGAAACTTTCAAGCGTATTGTTATATTAATTTCGTCTCCATTCAAAGGGAGCGTAATTACCCCAGATGGTTCACGAATGGCTGAAAAGGGAAATAGGAGAATGACTGGATTAACGGGACCCTCGACGCGTCTAATCGCGGAGTGAAATAAACAGAGGCGCTATCAAATCTGAAGGCTGTGTAATCAAATCGTTTCCCAATTATCTCTGTGAGTGAAGTGTTTAGAATAAAATGTATAATATCACCGAAATGACATAAATTATTATTAGAATCCAAGTATTTATCGACATTTAGCACCTTGTTTGAATTTCCCTGAGGAATTTCGCTAATGACTTAGTGCTTTTGTTAAAGAAAATATCGTCCGTAGGAATGATTTTTGACAATTTGTGATATTTATTTATTTTGTATATCGACAGTAATACATCAAATATAAATAGTCCAAAGAAAAAATATAAAATTAAACCAAAACTGGGTAGTATTCTGATGGGAAGTTAAAATTCATCGTCAATTTTATCTACAAAGTAAAATTAAGTTTTCTGTATGAAAAAAGATACTTAGAATTTTCCTATATATACACTTTCATACATAAATATCGATATTAGTTTATACCGTCTCAGTGTATACCGATGAAATTAACCGTTCATAATCGCGGTCCAGATATCCATAAATATACAAACAAGTATAGAATGAGAGACGGTGTGTGTATCTGTACGTGAAAGTGTGGGTGAGGGTGTGTGAGTATGTGAATGAGGGCCAATGGGCTCCATGCAGAATTTTTTTTTTTTATCTCAAAAAAAAGAGGGGAAAAAAAGAGAAACACGAGTGCGCTTTTTTTTTTTTTTTTTTTACTTTTAAGCAAAGTACTACGGTTTTAAATTTAAAAAATTTGATTTCGCGCTAAAACGGCAACTTTTGCCGATTTTTGTTGTGTGACGTCATTTATCGCGTGTACGAATCTGTATCTGTCAAAACAGAACTAATTGCTTGCGAGTTGTTGAGTTTAGTCGAGTTGTTTTTATTTTAATTGCCGTGATATTAACATTAAAGCTTATTGTGTTGCAATTATCGAACGATGGCTGGGTACAAATACTGTTCAGTTCCTAGATGTGTTAATACGACACATACAACACCGGGAAAGAAGTTTGTCACTATTCCACGAGATGCTAAACTGAGAAAAAAATGGTTTGTGGCGATGAAGAGACAGTTTGACAAAATCAGCTGTAAATCCGGAATTTACTGTTGCGAGGATCATTTCAACGTAAGTTCAAATTTATATTTTACACATTCTATACTTCTATTTATTGATTGATAATACATTATATGTACATATTAAATATTATTTGTCAAATAAATACAATATATTGTAATAAAAGCATAAACTTATTTTGATGGTTAGCCATTTCGTGATGTAAGTATTCTAATTATGTTAAATGTTATTTTCACAGCTTGAAGAAGATGCTGATAATTTTACCAGATTCAAGCTTATGGGAGGAAGGGTGTCCTTAAAAAAAAATGTTGTTTCACACATTTTCGAGTGTCAAAAGAAAAACATCAAATTTTTACGACAAACGGGACACAGAAGAAGCCATTTAGGAACTCTTGAAAGAACAATGACGTCTGAAGTTCCGGAGGAAGAACAACCCTGTACATCTTCATCTATAAATGTTGCAACGGAGGCAGTTGAACTCGAATTCGCTTCTTCATCCCCCACAGTTGAAAAAGCTAGTAAAATGACTCAAGCAAGTTTAAGGTCAAATAAAGTCATTGTTCGCAGCAAGGGAACATCAACTGACGCCACGTTTCTAACGGTGACAAGAGCTACATCTCCTATTATTTTTCCTACACCTAAAGATCTTACCATAAGCTATGATTCAGTTATGCCAGATAATGATGATGAAATACTAGAATGGAAAAGTACTTCCGATGACCAGGACTTTGTACCTCATGACGATACTTCTGACGATAATGCTGATGCTTTTGAAATTCAAAAATATAATGTTATTTTACGACAGGCTACTGTAATGGGTATTGAAAGAAATTATCGACTTTGTCTTGGCATACCAGATGATATGGCATATATTTTAACACTTCTGTGCAAAAAAGTATGTGACTCGCGCCTGAATATTTTAATAACATTTAAAAAAATCAGATTGGATGAATCAAATGCAATTCTTGGAATGCAATTTGGATTGTCAGAACCAACTGTAAGCAGGATCTTCAGGAAGACGGTAAAGCTAGTAGCGATCTGTCTGCAGGAGCTAATATTTTGGCCAGACCAATATACCGTTCGGCTTCATTTGCCTTTGCCCTTTATTGCAAGATACAGTAAAGTCCAAGCTATCATTGATTGTTTGGAAATACAAATCGATAAGCCTTCAAACCCCATTAGACAAGCCACGACATGGTCAGATTACAAAAAATGCAATACCATCAAATACCTTGTCTCTTGTACACCGTGCGGACACATCAATTTTATTTCAAAAGGATATGGTGGACGAACCAGTGACACAAAGATTTTCGAGGTTTGCAGATTTTTAGATAATTTGAAACCTGGTATGGATGTGATGGCAGACCGAGGTTTTAAAAACATTGCTCATTTACTCGAGTTAAAACAATGCAAGTTAATTCGTCCACCAAGTGTGAGCGCGGACATTCCTCTATCTTGTGACAAGGTCAAGGAGGCTAAAAGGGTGGCTGCGTTACGAATCAACGTTGAACGTGCAATCAGTCGGATAAGGGAATTTAAAATGTTGGCAATGCACGCATGCATCGATATTAATTATGTTGGCCTCTTAGATTATATTATTAATATTGCTTGTGGGTTAATAAACCTTCAGGAGCCACTGGTTAAAATTTAATAACTATGAAAATAACAATAATTACTTAATACTGACTTAAGCATTTTTTTATTTACAATTTTTTCGTTTACATTTAGTACATTTTTTATTACATAATATATTTGTAACTTTACAGCTTTACATGAAAACTAAAAAATCCCACATAGGCACAATAAGTGTAGAGGCACAATAAGTGTAGATGCATAATATGTAAATATATTTAAAAGAAAATAAAACATGAGTAATAATTTTATGTTACATTCAAGTTGTTTTTTTTAATTTTTAATTTGAGTAAGAGTAGAGAATCTGAAAACAAGAAATAGAACAAAAAAATATTAAATGAAAGTTGATAATTAAATTAGGAAAAAATACAAGAGAAAATTAAAAGTTTATCGGGAAAAGAAAACATTGACATTTATATTTTTGACCTAATTTATAAAGGAATCATTAGTAGAAGAGAGGCTTAAATTACCATTTTCTCTTGTGTCTAAAAAGTATGATTTATACAGTTTAAGGGCAAGGACATTTGCACGACTCTGTCCTAGTGTTGATTTACAAAACGGTATCTCCAGCACTTGATTCCTTCTGCATTCTCAGTAATCTTTTTAAAAATCATCAATGACTATGCTAAACCGGTTTCTATTTCTTTATTTTTTTTGGCCATCACTATTTTACAATATAAATGTAAAGATTATTTGAACATTAAAAGTTTTGTTAACCTAATATTACCCTCAACTTGTAAATAAATGCTTAACAAAACAAACAAATGTTTTTTATATCTCAACAGAGTTAAAGAAGCATGGAATGGAGTATTTATAGAAGGAAATGTGTGTTCGTGTGCACTTGACGTATTACAACGTGCAAGTGCTGTAAATAAAAACAATATGGCCATTTGTGTGTACAATATATATATTTTTTATTTATTCATAATTATAATACAGTAATGTATTATATTCCCAGGAGTTACAAACAACTCAATTTGGGACTTGAATAATATATAACATTTTTTTGGATAAAAAATATTTACAACCAAGAAACAAAGCAAGTTTAAACTTATAACTAAATATATCAAAACAAAATCTATCACTAAACATATCAACACATAATTGTAACTAAAATATCAACGTGCAATTATTATACTAAATATATCAACAATTATATTTTTTAAAAATCCAAGTAGAAAAAAAAAACAAAGTACTATACAGAATAAAACAAATAAATAAAAAAAACCCTTTCAAGAATAGAGGAAATGGTGAATCTAAGACTAAAGAGGTAAATTAGGTTCGTTAACAAGGCTACGAAGGTAATGCAACTATCAAAATCAACAATATGTATTTATAAAGTATAAAACAGAATAAGTAAGTAATAAAAAAACATGAATTTATTTGAGTTTATTATAAATTGCTAAATTCCAAAACACTGTACACTTTTCAATTAAATCTAAGCAATACTCCTTATTTATATTTATAAACAAATGTGTAACATTCTTAGATTCCTCGAAATCAGGATGTGCTACACAGTACAGAGCTTTTATTTTGTTAGAAAAAAACATTTCTAGCTGGACCTGAGCCATATACTTTTCAGAGGGATTTCCGTCTGTAAAATATGTTTGAAAAGTGGCATCAGATACAGGGCATTTCACCTCAACAATATACTCTTCGTACAGCGCATCTGGAGATGCTCCAAATATGGGGTATTCAGGAGACAAAAAAATGCCACACTTTCTAAACTTTACATTTAGTTTTCTTTGCATTTCTTTTAAAACTAAGGACTCTAAGGACCTGCCGCGTAATAACGCCGCAGTTGCTTTCAACTTGGCTCCCAACAATTTCTCACAGAGAGAACCATCACTTGTCTGGCACCTTGACACAGCATAAGCGTTGGAAGCAGTGATTCGAGCAAAACGCAGTCTACGCCACAAAGGTATATCGTTTTGCTCAACAGTTAAGCGTTCAGCAGCTCTGCAGATAGGCATCTTCATTTGACCCTGACAATATTTTAAAAAATCTTTTGGGAGAAAATTACTTTGTTCTTTTTGAAATTGACACATTAAAACATGCAAAGATAACCTATCTACATCAGTATGTTGGGTAAAAAGACGCATTCGTCTTGAAGTACCATCACCCAACTGGTTGCTGGCATCGACTACAGCTGCCAAAAACGAGCCATCTCCTGATGGCAAATCCTCGTGGTTTCCAAATTCCTTGGCCATAACGAAAGGAATCGTGGTGCCGATACCTGCCATTATCGGACGCTTCCAATAACAGGCTACTGAAGTAGGGCTGGGCTCAATGCTGCGTCGATATAGCCAATATATAAATGCTACTGAGTGTTTGCATCCTCCTGTAATATAAATGTTATTTTACAGTTATTTATAAACATGACATCGTCCGACTTGCTCAATACACACTAATAATTTGACAGATTAAAAAAATATGTGCGACGCGATTAATTTAACAATAAAATTTTTCTTCCTTCTGCAAATTTATACAAAAAGAACATGCAATGCAGTACGTTTTTTTCTTTTTTTTAAATAAATAAGACGCTTCCGATGTCAACTATTCATCGACAATAATGCGTCTACTACCATGCTTACCTTGAGAAGCCGCACAGTCTTCACATTGGCACGATATTATTTTATTATTTGCCTCATCAATGACGCTGATAACTGAGTATGCCTTCTTCCGAATTTTATGCTCTGGTGTAACCCGGCATTTTACAGTGCACACATTTTTATTTCTTTTGATCTGGACATATCCAATAGCGTTGTCCGCATATTCAGCTCTCGAAGACCTGCAAATAAATAGTGTATTTACAATTTTGTCCCTTCTGTGCTTGGTTACAGTTTTTAAGACAATAATTAATCAGACATAAAACAGTCAGTATTTTAATTCTAAAGTGTTTATTAAGAACTAATTAAGTCCATTAAAATACTCATGACAGAACAAAGGAGGTTATGTATGGAAAAAATAGTATCCAAGTATATTTACACCATTTCTGGCGATAAGTTGTATCACTGCTGAATATAAAATACGTCTTTAACATATTGAAAACTCAATATCAAAGAAAGGTGACAGTTTTAAGTAATATATTATAGTTAAACATTTTTGAAACTCACCTGTCAACTTTCACTCCCCTCATTTCGGCGCTGCAAAAGTTTGTATTTTCGGAAAAAAACAACATTAACATGGATTCATTTACATGAGGAATGTTATCCGATTGTCCTTTAATAAAATTATCTTCCGTCATTTCGTTAAAATTGCGAATAAAGCGTTAAACAAACCGTCGCCACCAAAAACACCAGCGGAAATGAATGACAGCGTTGTCGAACAAGATAAATGACGTCACAAACACGACAACCAATCACGATGCGTTCGAAATCCATTCGCCAGAAATCAATATTTAAAACGAAAATTTTAATTAAAAACGGCTAAAAAATAAAATTAGACTTGAAAATAAATAAATAGTTTTTAATTTTCTTCCAGGATCATCAATTACTTTCATCTTTTCTAACATATGCATGGAGCCCATTGCGTAAAAAAAGTTAAGTTGAATAAAGTTATATTGTTGCGTTTTCGTCAAAACGGAAAATAGAGTTCGCACTAAAAATTCAAAAAAAAACAACTCATTTTGTACATTTTGACAAAAACGTAACAATTATTTAACTTTAAACTTTATTTAACTTTTTTTATGAAACTGGCCTTAATTGTTGTAAAAGTAGAGAGCATAAGCATTTGTAAACATTGTAAAATAGCAAGATTACGACATTGTAAGAATTATTGTTAGTTAGAGCAGGGTACCTAAACGAATATCAAGGTGAAATATAGCCAAAGACTCAAAGACTACCATTTAATATTAATTTTAGAACTCGCATTTTGAAAGTCATTTTGTTACAATTGAAGGGGTCAATAGAATGACAGCTTGAATTATACTATCGAGCGAAGCGTACAAGTGAAGAGTTCTGGGTATAGTTTGTACAGACGGATGGTGCATGGAATACACAGTTTGATGTGTGGCGAATATGGTAGCCAGTGGCCTTATTATGTAATTAATTCGTTATGTAAATTCATCAGTATCATATGAGAGGGAGTGAGAACGAATTACGATTTTGATTGTTTTAGAGTGAGATAGATATATGATGAACGAATGAACTTACGAAACGAAATATTGACAGAATAGGCCTGCAGGAGGAATTTTGAGACTGGAGTTGGGATATCTACACGTTCAGTCAATAAATCGGGAAGAACTCCCATATCCACTCACTCTCATATACAAATACACAAACACAACTTCTTACACACATATATATATACGCATGCACACATTTAAGAATGTACCATAAATTAATGTATGACTATTATTTTAAAACGTTGCTGGTCTGTCTTTCAACCTTATCTTAATATGTGATTTAATCATGTTTATAGAAACATTATATCATAGAAAATAAATAAATATCCAGTATCAGACGACCACTCAGAGTTGGTAAATCATATTCTATGTTTTACGAGAAGATATATAGTTTAGGTCGAAAAATATTGTTGAACTGTCTAATGTAATAATGTTAAAAAAAGGAGTTTGTTAGATCAGCAAGGAGGAACCCGGGACATTGTGTATAACCGTATGGAACTACTAATCAACAATTGAAATTTACATTTGAAAGACGACATTTTTGCGGTATAACAATGGTGGTGGTTTGAACAATAAGTAAAGAAGCTGGCACTCAAGAAAATAAAGAGTAGACAGAAATATTGCCGGTAATAGAATTTACCGAAATGTATGAAAACTGTTCGCAACAAGAAAACGTATCCTTAAACCTTAAACCGGACAGACGTAAAAGTGGGTTCATCCCATTCCCGAATGAGACATTTTGTTAATTCTAATTCCCAAATCCCAGAGACGAAAAGAGGTGTTCATTTGACGACGATGAACGTTCATTCCACGATACTCGAGCCCTAGCCTTGTCGGGGTAGGTACTCCTTCTCGGGGGAGGGTCCTGTGTCTCGTCCCGGGTACGGGACACGACTCTCCATCTCCATAGTATTTGACAAAAGCGAAAGGTGGCTTATTACGCACGTGATGTGTTAAAGGCCGTTTACACGTAGACAATACAACATTGTTTTGTCCCAGCAGTCAACCATTATCATTGTCAACGTATAAACAGAAATTTGTAGGACAAAACATTGTAGGCGGGCAGGCTATCTTCGCGGAACAATGATTACCCCTACCACCGCGCGCGGCCGCCAGCGACCACATTGTCCTCGTGTGAACACATACGGACAGGACCTTGTGACAATAGCGATTTGCTTGACGTGAACGTGTCGCTCCAAAAAAAACAATATTCTACTGAAAACGGCGGCAGAAAAAAATCCTTTTAAATATACTCGTACAGTTTGTCTCTTAACAATTACAATACATCTTGGTATAACAATTATAATATTTTTATTCATTTTCGCACCGCTCACGTGTGAACTGCGGCCGAATTTTCGTATTGCCCGGCGTTCTGTCCCGCGCAGTCGAGGCTGTTCACGAAGCCGGGACAAGACAATGTTGTCATATATATTGTATTGTCCACATGTAAACGGCCCTTTAGCATCAGAAAGTCGAGAAATAAGTTATTTCTTGATTGGTGATACTGATTTTCACCGTGAATGGACATTTTTTCGTGTGCCGAATTTTCTCTCGAAGTCAATACACAGGGAGCGATGAAAGAAATGCTTCTGAGAAACTACAAGACAATATTTCTCAGTTTAAGAGTTTGAAAGCGCTCCAGTACGTGTCGGCGCTCATCAACCCTCACCCCTTCGTTGTTCCCGAACCCGGGGGGTAAAGGTGACTTTAAAAAGATGACGAAAATTTCAATTTTCATGCATAAGCGGTCTAGAATAAAAGCGGCGGTCGAGCTATGGAAAACTTTTTCCTTCATAAATTGAATTCTGCAACGAAGTTTCAAACCTGTTTTAAAATACCCTCGAATAAATATTCATTTCAGCGCCGAAACTTGGCGGCCATTTAAATGGTGGTCCTTTTTTACGATACAAAGGGGGCTAAAACATTTCAAGCTTCGCGTTAAGAAAGCGATCAGTTAGTTCACAGCGAAGCTCGAGGAAATAAGAGTTTAAAACAAATTAGATAAAAACGTTTGAAAAGTACAAAAATACCCAAAGATTTAATTAACAAACTTTCTCTTTTTGTTTGCTTTAAATCGCGGCAAGCAATATCGCGGTTTTTATAAAAACGCCATTGAAGTTTTATTTTCGGAATAATTTTCGATTAATTTCCGATTAACGAGACGTTAAAATTGTTTCAGTACCGATATACTGAGTAAATATTTACTCGCGAAATTAATAAAAAGTTTTCTGCCGCGAGTCGGAACGTTTCACGTGAAATGTGCGGGGAGATCCTGCTCGCTGTGCCCCCCCCGCCAACGAAAATATTGTTTAACTAATTGAGAAAGCGGCCAACTCGAGAGATAATGCGAAAATAATTGATCGATCGAAGCGATATAACTTATTTGAATTATTTAAAATGAATAATTGAAATTTTCCATTACTATCGAACAAGACCTCTTATTTCAATTCAAATTATTAAATGATACGAAAAATTGCTCTGAACTGTTAGGTACTGTGTATTACAGAGTATTAAATTTTACTTTATTAAAGAGTACTGTGTATTAAAATACCTGCCAACCGTGGCCCGTTTTGGCGAAAACTTTTTCATTACGCAGTACGGGGCGACTAACTTTATGGTCAGTACGATGCCTCCTGTGCACCCTCCGAGGGGAATATCGTTCCGCCGGTGTAACGTATGCGTTTAGTAAAAAAAAAAACATACAGGCTCTTCCGGAAAATGAAAAAAGCTCTCCGCTAGATAATTTGCAGAGCTGCGCGTATATTGTATGACTAAGGGTAGGAAAATTGCGCTGGAATGTTGCTTTTCAGGCTGAACACTAAGAGAAGGAAACGGTACACCTTATCAGAGAAACAAATTACCAAACGTTTTTTTTTGTTTCTTTCTTTATAAACGCCCGTGGGGCTTTTGTGGATACATATCATCTCATGTACAAATAGTTCATATTTTCATATGCATAATAGAGAACAGTATACGAGCTACAAAAATAAGAAACATGAGAGTAAATTTTAAATTATTCAACGAGTCTACATACGATTCTTTTTAGAATACAGAATTTTTTTAAATAAATATTTGCGTTCATTTCAATTCATTTTGAGGTTCATTTTCGAAGAGTAGTAAATAATCAGAATGTGGGAACCAAGATCTGGTAGAGTAAGGCTTGAACCTCTGACTTTTGTTCTAGCCACGGAACAACTTCATCGCCATCGAACCTGATGGTGCAGGTAGCCAGCGTTTACAACCTCTAGATTTGTGTCCACCCAAAAGCATTATGCGGGGAGAGGGGTGGCTGCTTAGATTAGAATAAAATTAAAGCAATATTTAAAAATCGGTTGAATTTGTATCGATTTTGGTAGATTGCTCAAAAATCGGTAAGGTTGGCAACGCTGGGTCCCGGGTTGTCCTTATTCCAGGGGATGAAGAATACAATTTAAGACACTAGTGAATAAACATGAAGATTGTACAGCCCGTTCACATAAAGTCAACTACACCAACAATAAGTCATTGCTATGTAATTATGCTTTATTTTTTGAATACTACGTAAAAAAAATATTTTTAAGTAGCAGAAAAACGATTTTGAGAGTTGTGTTGTTTTATCAATAATTTCATTGGAGTTCATATAACATCTTTATCCACTCATGTCTTCAATTCTGTGCTTGAAATAGAACCCAAACCTTGAAGAGTGCTTTCGATTTGATACCTACTCTCAGGTATATATCCTAAAAAAGGAAGTCGAACGGAGACAACTCTTCCTCGTAGTGTAGTGGTTGGCGCGTTCTTCTATCATGCTTAAAGTTCAGGGTTCGATTCGTGGCAGTTTAAAGGTAGTTCTACACTGCAATATTTCATACAATGAAAAGAAGCCTCGAGACCTCGAAAATAGATTAGGGTAAGTAGTGGGGGCTTTCGATGCAATACTTCATTGCTCCCGGGCTAAAGTAAAGAAGAACCACTTTTTACCCGAATTGTAAGACTGATCGCCTAACTTTCAATGTAACAAAAATAATCGAGAGACGCTGCAATATGGCATTTTCACAAGACGAGAATAACATTAAAAATATAATATATATATAGAGCGGATATTTACGATTCTAATGATATTCGTTTCAATGAATTCAAAACGAGTTTTCATTTATAATTTTCGGGGTTAAAAATGAAACGTCATTTTGACGTCACGCGTTACGACTGTTGACTGGGCTTCTAATAAACATTGCATGCATTAAGTTTGGCGCAAAAACGTCATACGTGCCGTTTGTTCCACAGGGAGCATAACGTCTCGTTTTCGGGTAATTCAAAATATGCATATTTTAAACCTTTGTTATTATCCGACGTCGCACAAAAAAATATCAATACTGTTACCATCGTAATTTTTTGCTTAATTGAAAATAATAATAATAATAAAACGTGAAAAGACCCTATCGTGTTCGACAACTTGTAGAGGATCCGGTGTTTGATCGAGGTTCGGCGGGGAAAGATAAGAAAGCTTTGGAAGTCTTAAAACGAGATTTATGGGTTTTTTAGGAACAAAAGATATTTATCACTCAGTTTGTGACAGTACCTTTAGAAAAAGTCCATCAACTCGGATGCAACATGTCTCTCGCAATCAATTTTCTCCATTCCCGCTAAGGTTTTTTTCCTCCCAGTTTTGAAGCTCAGTGACGAACACGGAGAACAATTCTACTTGAATATATCTGTAAAACAAAGACACCAGGGCCATTGGAATAAAGTAATGCACGCGGATAACTACTGGTCCGTGTGTGAGGACGCTCCGGAACTATCAAGAGGCAAGCCAAAAGACAAGGATCTCGTGAAGCCACCGCGTGATTCTCTTCAGACCCAACCGCCTGCCGAGTATTTTTCCATCAATTTAGAACTCTTCTAATGTAATTGCCATTAAAATAAATTACATGGACATTCAATGTTGTTGACATATGTATTTAAAATGTATAGTTTTCCTTTATTTGTTTTATTCACAATATATTTATGTAACATTTATTGGGACAAATCCCAACTCCATGGAACCTAAGTCCTGTGTTGAGTTGGGACGAATATATGCATAACACTTCAACAACACACGTTTCACCAATAACAATTTTAATTTTAACTAACTAACTAACTAACTAACCATCACGCCATTTCCCCGGAGGGGTAGGCAGAGAGGATAGAACGCCACACCACTCTGTCCTGGCACACTTCCTTTGCTTCCTTCACATTCATACATCTTCTCATGCACGCACGTCGATTATTCCGACTTTTCACATGACCACTTTCAAGAATTTGTTGTACTTGATCATGCCATGTCTTTCTCGGCCTTCCTCGACTTCTACAACCAGACACATTCGCATCATAAATCTTTTTAGCCGTTCTTTCATCATTCATTCGCTCCACATGACCGAACCATCGCAAAAGACCTTTCTTAATTTTGTCGATAATGCTTAACTCAGCCTTGCATTCTGCTCTAATTTCGACATTAGGGCACCTATCATACATTGTTTTTCCGCACATTCGCCTGAGGAATCGCATTTCAACAGCATTCAGTCTACTTTCGTCCCTTTTTTTCCAACTCCATGCTTCGCTTCCATACATTAGGGTTGGTACCAGAACTCCATTATGAACTGCTAATTTAGCCTCTTGCGATAGACACTTATTTGCTACGACAGACTTTAAGGCACCATTAACTCTGTTACCGGCACTAACCCTCCTTTCAATATCCTTGTCCATATTTCCATCTCTAGTAAACATACTACCCAGATATACAAATTCTTCGACCTGTTTCAAACTATCTCCATTTACTACAATCTTACATTTAGTCATAGTTACATTTCTTTCAAAGACCATGACGTTCGACTTTTGTATGAAAGAATTGAAAAGTATGGATGTGGGAGCGAAAATGAGTAATCTAACTGTCAGTTTCCTTCTGTACGCCGATGACGCAGTCCTCCTAGCTGACAGCGAAGAGGAACTGCAATCCTTGGTTACAAAGGTTTACGAAGTGTGCAAGGAGAGTGATTTGCTAATGAATTTTAATTTTAATTCGTTAAAATATAATACTTCCACCTATTTTATATAACATAAACAAGAATTAGACATTTTTTTTGTTGTATTCGTTTTTCTCATCGCAAAATTAACTCATAAAGTGAAGGAAACAAAAAAAATATTGGACGGTGTCAGCTACTTTAAAAAAATAATTTAAGTCACTTCACAGATATTGCCGGTGCAATGACGATATTATGTAAATATGTAAAAAAAATATATCGTAGAACTTATCTCAGTTGCGCAGTGTTGTTATCTTCGCTTATTAATAAAGGAGAATTTCAGCATAATCTTTTGCACACCACTGACTACCCCCCGATAAATGGTTTTCTCATATTCTGAAATGTTTTCCCGCGTCTCCACTAAATATATTTCACCCCAAATTACACAAATTCACGAGTTCGCTGTTAATTATTAGTATTTATGATAACGAGGAAAAAAATATTACATTCATATTCTGGTATTAAATATGAGGATTCGAATAACATAATGGCTATTTTGTTACACTCGGTTAATATGAACGAGGTTGATGATAGAAAGAAGAGCGCGAAATCGAGCGAGGATAATTGCGTAGTACAATATTTTATGTGGTTAATTTGCCCTCTAAAACAAATAAGGTAATAAGACTTTAGCACTCCCCATAGAAAGACAAATTTACGTGCTACACTAATGAATTATTATTAAGGGTAAGAACCACCCTTTGATCTTTGCGAAAAGCGAGTAAAGCAAACAAATAATTAGTTAAATAAACACAAAATTACGCAATTATAATAATTTTACATAGGTAACGCCTATGAATTTAATACATTTTAAATTTTAGAAATGTATACTCATTAAAAAAAACACTATATAAAGTGTTCGTACATCCATAATTACATGATTATTGTTTCAGAGTAAATTACGTAATATGTATGCCGTTCTTCAGAGCTGATTCGGTTTTGGAATTTAGGAAAACGGTGTTGGGATTAGGCGGATAATTTCATTCGAGAAACACATTGTACGAGTGGTAATATGCAACCCAGTAACCCGGTGAGAAGACTAAAAAACGCTCGAAGGGTTCGGGGGCGGGGACACATTACTGCCTTATCGCTATAGGGATGATCTGGATCAGCAGTAATTTGATTACGCCTCGGCTAAGGTTGTTTCATCACAATTTACATATATCCGGGTGAGCTAAAGTTCCCTTTTCTAGAGAGCCCCGGGACATTTCAGGGCGAAGAACAGCCTAGCAACAGAAACCCGAGTCATACGGGGTGAGGGGAAATCTACCACCCCGGGATAAACGGGATAATTTTTATGATCGGTTTATTCTACGTCAAAATACAGATTTACGCGGATCCAACACGTACCTGTTTGCAGTCGCTAGTACACAAATCACCATACTTTTTACTATTTCAAAACGACGATCACATAAATGTGTATCGACGAGAACCCAATAATTATTAGGTAATTATTAGGAAATGACAGTGCACAACGGAAATGGCAAAGGAAATGGCAGTGCACAACGGAGTTTTAGTCCCAACACTTATGTATGGAAGTGAAACATGGAACTGGCAGAGGAAGGATGAAAGCCGAGTGAACGCGGTTGAAATGCGATCTCTTAGACGAATGTGTGGGAAATCAATGTATGACAGGGTTACGAATGATGAAATCAGGCGAGAGTGTAAATCTGAGACAAGTATAATTGATAAGATTAAAAAAGGGTCTCTGAGATGGTTTGGTCACGTAGAACGAATGGACGACGAGAGAATGGTAAAACAAGTATATATGTCAAAAATGAACGGCAACGTCCAAGGAAGACGTGGCATGATCAGATAAACCAAAATCTTAAATCTGGTCATGTCAAAAGCAGACAGAACCGAAGGGCATGTATGACAAGATGTATGAATGTGGAAGAGGCTAGGAGTGTATGCCAGGATAGACGTGTGTGGCGGTCCATTCTCTCTGCCTACCCCTACGGGGAAATGGCGTGATGGTAGTAGTAGTAGTAGTAGATTAGGAAATGAAATTTTAAGAAATCATAAAGGTACAGTAGAAATACTGAAATAAACCTGAATTTATTCCCTAAAGTGTAACTCATGCCCCGGCTTCTATATTGGTAAAATAAATAGAAATTTCATAACTAGAACACGAGAACATATAACACGGTGTTTAAGTAATAATAACTTTTCTGAATTCGCTAATCACCTAATTGAAAATAATTACAATTTTGACATGCATGTCGATTTCATATTTTTGCAAATCTACTATAATGAAGGTGTGTAGTGGTATTTGCATGTTGGTGTAGTGTTGTTGTCCTGACGAAGAGATGGGTTACGTCTCGAAACCGGTAGACATATAAGTCGGTGAGTGGTTTTATACAAATTTTATTAACATAATATGTGTAATTTTTTTTATGAACAGTTATTGTAAATGGGGCTGAATTAGGACAAGGATGCATGAAGAGAGGATAAGGAGGGGAAGAGAGATGTACATTTTTATTGTTATGTCTTTTAAGTTACATAATGCATTTTAAATATCAATTTTAAATCTAACAGAGTGATGTTTGTGTAGTCTGTCTTTAAATTTGGTATTGTTCACTGAAAAAGTCCTACAAAAAAAAAGCATGTTTAACATACGATGTTTTACTTATTGGTACATGAAACAGGTGGTACCGTCCACAAATCCTGGCTGGCACATGTATTGTTATTAAACTAAGTAGTTCTGTACAGTCAACTACTCCTGTCATAATTTTGTTAAGCAGTAGTTGGTCCGCACACACTCTGCGGTATTGTAGAGAAGTGATTCCATGGTAGGTGGAGGCAGCGAGAGTTGGTACATGAGAAAGACCGGTTTTGTATTTTAGTTACTTTATAAATTTGTTTTGAATGTTTTATATTCTTGTTATATATATGGCATACTGGGGATTCCATATTTGAGATGCCGTATTCCAAATGGCTTCTAACAAACGTATAATATAATGAAATTAGGGCCTTTAGATTATCAAAGTGTTTACTCATTCGAATTATTAAACCTAACATGCTCAATGGTTTTGGGGTAGTTTTATTGATATGCGATTCAAAAAGTAGGTTAGTCTAAAATAATCCCGAGATCTTTAATTTCGTGCTTTCTCATTAGTACATTATTGTTAAGTTTGTAATCAAAATTAAGATTTTTTATTTTCCTTGTAAAAACTATGAATTTTATGAAAAAAATAAAATTATGTAAGTTAAGTCTACACTGTTATATTAAAATGAAGTATGTTTTTGTTTTATATGGTAGAATTTTCTCTGCACTATTTAGCTATTTTACTTAAATAAAATTTATTATTATTACTTATTGAAAATATCACTCAATCCGACACCTACTACCTACTACCTACCCCTTATACCTTTACAGAGAATTTTCAACTAGGACGTGAAATATTTAACACATAATTTTTGCAGATGATGTGTTTTAGGTATCTTCTAGTTATTTGGTAAAATATAAAATATCTGGTGTTTTAAAATTTGCGTTTGAAGCAAAAAAGCAGAACACTATAAATTTGAAAAGCATACATAACCTAATATTATTTAAGCAACAAGTTGACGGCAATGGGGAAACGAAATCGCCGGATAAAAAAAGAAGTTGAGAAATTCTCGTTCGAAAAGAAAGAGTAATTTTAAATGATATTGATGGATCTTAACTTGAGCATTTCGCCGGATAAGAGACGGGGACGACCCACAAAAACATTACGGAGAGTCTTCCAAACGGACTCAACAGAGAATCCATGGTATTGTATACCTGTAACTGTTCACAAAGTTTTGGTCCATAGATCTACGGCAAAAGACCGTGCATCTACTACAATCGGCGAAATTCATAATAGGCTACATAATCCAGAAATAAATATATAAAATTGTTTCGGCTTTGCCATACTTGGGAAATGTTCAAAACTTACTGTTTCGAATATGGACTTATTTAACAGCCTTCTATTGACTTCTGATCCATTGATTACAGAACTGAGAAAATTGCCTACAAAAAGACATCCATTTTATCAAAATCTGTTCTAGAATTAATTAGTATTTCAAGTATTACAATATTATAACATTTTTTTCAGAAATTTTCAAAATTTCAAAGTTACTTTCATTTATTTTAGATAACAACATATAATTAAGTCATTATACCTTTTAATTAGAAAGCATCGCATTTTTTTTGTTTTACATCTTATTTAAAAATAATTTTAATGTTTTTTTTATTATTATGCTATTCAAGTGATTTAAGGTATATAGATTTAAAAAAATGATGATATATAATACCTTCTATGCATTTCATAAATATTAATAAGCAACTGAAAATATTATCAATTACAAAATATATAGCAAAATAAATCATTTCGCTTTAGACACATTTAAAAAAAAAAAAAAATGTAATTGTTCCAAAGTATACAAGTTCTAAGTTATTTTTTTATATTTTTGCTATTTATTTACAATTTTTAAAAACCCGTTAGGGTTACATTAGAAATGTAATATTGTCTAGTCATTTTATGTCTCGTCTAGTCTAGTTAGTTTAGTTATAAAACCATACCTTTTAAATATTTTATATTTTTGACGCTCAGTATGGGCCGACAACCGCTGTGGGCTGGTTTCGTCAAACATTCGCTACGTGTGTTACTCGTATATTATTGCGTAAGTATGAGCTTACAGATTCGGGCGTGAATTGAAATTCTGAAATACCTCTACGGCTTTTGTAAAGATTTTTCGGCAAGTTTAAACGTTATCTGATGGGCAATGAGTAAAATGTCAGCGTAGCGTTTATTTTTAAAATTAAGGCTTTGTAGTTTTTACCTTGAATTTTTTTGAAAAGAAAAACCCTGGTATTTTGAATTGGATGAAAAATTGCCTTTAGCAAAAAGCTCGTCATACATTTGTAATACAGCGATCTCAAAATACTATATTTTGCCTGGAGGCAATTATACCACACGTGTCCGTTTTACATACGTGTACGCCTATTATTCAAAATAAGTTGATCTTATCAGCATGCAAAACGAAATATTTTCGCAGAGAAGTGATGTGTAAAATGCGAAAAAAATCTTAACGAACCTTGGACTAACTCTCGTATTGTCGTTGTGCCGGCAATGTTTTTTTTTAAAAATATTTTTAATTTTCCATTAAGATTACGCAATTTCGTTTCAACAAAATATACTTAAATATTTCTCAAAATAAAATTATGTATTTTCCTTTTTGATGAAATAAAAATTTGAAAAAAATTCCATCATCAAAAGGTAAATTGTGTTATTAATCTCCTGAACATTAAAAAAAAATGTTCATAACATAATATTACCGGCGCAACGACGGTATTTGGATTGTGGATGAAGTAATAGTTTTATGATAAATTTTTCAATAAAGGAAAGTAAATAATGAGATTCCGCAATGGCTGCATTATGTCTCCTCTTCTTTTTAACTTGCACCCGGAAGCCATTTTTAGAGATGCGCTAAATGAACTAACATACGGCATTAGCATAAATGGAAAAATTATAAACACTAACCGATACGTGGATGATACTGTCCTTCTAGCAGATAGTATGGAAAGCCTGCAGCTATTATTGGACAAAGTTCACACGGCTAGTTTGAATAAAGGGCTAGAAATGAATATTTCCAAGACTAAATGTATTGTTATTCGGAAAAATCCATAAACTTTCCCGATGACTTTAAAACTTGGAGCGCAGGTTATTGAGCAAGTTCATCAATATAAATATTTAGGATGCTGGCTGAATGATAAATCGGATCACTCGCACTAGATCAAAGTCAGAATAGAGATGGCGCGAAACTGCTTTTTCAGAAAAAAAAAACCTTAAAAAAAGATCAAAGCCTTTGAAATGTGGTGCTACAGGGGGATATTAAAAATCTCCTGGGTGGACAGAGTCCGAAACGATGACGTTCTCCGACGGATGGAAAAAGATAAAGAGGTACTGAAGACCATAAAGAAAATAAAACTCAAGTACTTTGGGCATGCGACGAGAGGCGAAAAATATAACATTTTACAAGTAATTCTACAGGGAAAGATTGAAGGAAGACGCAGTGCATGTAGAAGGCGCATCTCTTGGCCGAAAAACTTGCGCGACTGGTTCCATTGCAGCACTCAGTCCTCGTTTAGGGCAGCTGCCAACAAAGTGAGAATTGCTACGATGATTTCCAACCTCCATTGGGGAGAGGAACGATAAGAAGGAGAATAAATAATAAGTAAATAAAATCAATGAACAATCCATGCTTATCAATAGTTAAAATAGTATAAAATTTATCATGGTTTGAGATACGTTAATGGCAGTATAATCTTGATTAAAATTTACACGAGAAACGGCGCCACAATTAAATTATAACAGAAGTATAATTAATTACATACAATTTGCATGTTAAAATTAAATACGCATCACGTAATCCTCACAGATGTTAGAAGAAAGAAAATATGGAATAAGACATAACGTATTCCTAATGCATATTTACCATTATTATATTATTATTCATGTATTCAATTTGACTTTTTCTCATTTTGGGAAACTGTCTTAAGTAGTGTAAATACATTATTCTGGCACAGAGGTGGCGAGCCCGTGGCACGTACACAGAGTGGCACGACAGTTTAGCTGGTGAGGAAGACGCAGAATAAAATGAACATGGAATTCGTCAAAGCTAGTTTTGACTGTCAAAACTGCAATCAATCTCGCGACGCTAAATTACATTTTGAAAATAATGTTATCGTGTAAACCAAATTTTCTCATAAATTTGAAACTAAACGACTTGAATTCAGAAACAAACGTAATTACAATTAAATCACAGCGATATTTTGACAAATCTGGAGTAATATTCATTATTTTTATTGTTCTCTAAATTACTTCGTCTGATTTGACCTTTGCTGACTAAACAATCTTCAGGACAAATAATAGTTTTTTATTGATAATCCTGAATTTTGTGAAATTACACTAACTTTTGAATACAATATTCCAAAGAAGTTACTAGCACACAATTTATTTAAAGACAGACAAATAACAACATTTTTAATAGGCATTTAACATTGTATAAATTATAAACAAAGAAGAATAAAAATGAAAATGCGTAAAATAGTAATAATGATCATTATTATTATTGGAACAATAAAAACTTTATTATTAGTGTTACACATATTACCTATGTTTAATTTTATTAATATTTGAAGCATTTACTTTAGGGTAAAACATTATTAATGTATTTTTTATCAATATTCCTACAGAGATGAGGTAGAATTTTTTCAAATTCAGGATTATCGATATTCGAGCGTTTACAGGGCTTACGACCTGTCATTGGCTGGGTTGAGTGGCCACTTTACGTTTTTAACAACATTCCCCATTCCGCTTATTAGCGAATATCGAAATTGGCATCATTTTGATTCCTGTATATATCCTATTAAATGTAAACGCTCGAATATCGATAATCCTGAATTTGAAAAAATTCTACCTCATCTCTGTAGGAATATTGATAAAAAATATATACCTACTCCCCCTCGGGAGAAATCCAGATTTGTGTATGTACAAAAAATACACATACCAAAAAATAATATTATTAATGTAGCCGATTCAACCAATTAAATTAAGTATTTTTTAAATTCCATAATTTATTTCAAAAATTAAAATAGTAAAAATAAGTTTTTTAAATTATTTTATTCAGATAACAAATACAGTATATAATATTACTACTAAATGTTTTTTTAAATATTGATTTAATACATATATTTACATTAACGTTTCCCATTACGTAAAAGAAAAAAAAACTATTCTTGTGTACATAATGGGGAGTGACGTCTTACAATAGTTTGTTTATTTTATTTTTGATTATTAATATTTTTAGGTTAACATATAAACTACATTTTTTTATATCAACGGTGTTTTAATCAGTGCTACACAAAGAAAAATAAATAAATGTAACTTTTCACTTAAATTGTATATTTTAACTAGGTATGGTCAGGTGGGGTAAGATTTCAATACATTTTTATAAATTAAAATCAAACGCTCTCTGTGTCCAGAATATTGCTATTTTTTTTAATTTGCCGAAGAATGAAAGTAGCTAATTTTTGCACCAAGAACAAAGTGTTATTAATAATAATAAAAAAATATGCACGACTGTTTTTCTTGCCCCGTTACCAGGGATAAGAGTATCAGAGAAGGTTATCTCCTATAGTCAAAATATAGGTATTATCTCCTTTAATATAAATAACTAGAGTAACCACCAATTAAATTTGTACATTCAAGCATTCAAATGAGCGAGAAATGGGGTTTCGTTCTAATTCGGGGCAAGAGTGTCAAACAAAAGGGTTGTCAAAAATTATTCCTTTAAAAAAGATAAAACGCAATAGTAACATCATTGTTTCGATTCTGGAACAACAACGCATTTCTCCGTCTGACCGACTACGACTGAGCAAATAGGCCCCTAAGTCTATAGATTTTTATAGATGAGCATTTTTTGTTCCTCTTGCCCTACCTAACGTTATAAAGAAACAATGACAATTTTCCAGCTAATAGTAGATATTATGACATTTTCTTTATGGTTTTCCAAATTCTATTCTTGTGTAATGTAAATTTATTTATGACACATTACGTTTATTGATAATTATTTTGAGATTGAGATCATTTTTAGTCTAGTTTATTATAACCGTATTATTGTATATGACTGTAGATTTCAATAAATAAAAAAAAAACAAAAAAAAATTATTTTTTTAAACTTTCCATATTTACATATTTTTCTACTTTTCGTGTATAATATTCTATATTTTTTGGATTGTTATTTTTAAGATAAAAAAAAACAAAAAATTATCTTTAACTTTGTATAATTCGATCGTATGAAACCACCGTGTGTACAAAATATAAAAATTGTATACTTTCATTTCTTTCAAAAACCATCACATTGGATTTATCGACATTCATCAGAAAATCGCTTCCCTCGCATGCATCGTAGACCTTTGTTACCGAGAATTGCAGTTCCTCTTTGTTGTTAGCAAGAAGCACGGCATCATCAGCATACAAAAGATAATTGACAGTGATTGCACTATTGTTTGTTCTAATCATTTTAATTTCTTATTGATCTAATTATAATTTGTACACAAATATAATTTCACATGCACGTATTCCCAACGTAAGAAATGATCACATTACAGGACAAAAGTTCGCCATTCCTGTTCTAGTAGTTACAGGAGTTTGCCCGGGGGATTTGGGGAAACGTTTTTCATTGTATTCGCAATTCACCGTAGAAATATGCTTATTTATCGAACGTACACATTTTAGCACAAATTCGGCTTCATAAAACCGTCTTCATTGCGTTTACCGAATAAACTGCGTATTATATTCTTCTCCCCGTGGGATAATAAAATGAATATTAACAAAACAAAATTATGACTATGCCGGTGGAATAATTAATTTATAGCGTGGATAGGATATATTTATCATTTAATTAGGAGGTTTCTAATACGGATGACCGTACCGGAATAAGGGTATTTTAATAATTACAAGCATTTGTACGACTCTACACACATGTCACGCTAATCCTACCTCTGATGAAACCAAAATACGGGACGTATACACTGTTCAAATTTTAAACCAATTTATTGCACAAGATAATAATCGATCGAGAGTTTATATAAATTAATATCATGCCTACTGTTAAGTAAATAACAGCATTTTTCAATGTTTTTCCTGGCCAATTGCCTTTCATTCCCATCCTTCCATTGACCCATCCTTATGGTACGGTACCTACCTAACATCAAGATAAAAGAAATTCTAAATTAGATTTGGATTTCGAACAAAACAAAACAACATTATTGACAGTACATTACATGTCATAAAAAGTTCTTGAATTCGTCGCGCGTCGTTGTAAACATCGTTACATTTTATAGTGCATTTCATCATCCAGTGCCCGAAATTTAAGAACATTCAGATCATATCAAAGGTAGGTGTCCATTCGATGTTCCTGTCCTATCTTCAAATATTCCCAACCTATCGCAAAACTGAATGAAACTATCCACGAGATTGCTGATCATCCGGTTTATTTTAATTTTAATAATGGGCTTTGTTGTCTCCCATTAAATGAAAAATTCAATTGACAATGTTCCGTTCATTATTCGGCGCAATGAATGTAATAAGCTTTACGTGATAAAAATAACAGCGAGGTAAAACAAAACTGCAGCAAAAGGTTTCCAGTTGTTCCCCCCGAAAGCCCTGACCTGACGCACCGCACGCAGCGCCCGGGAAATAGGGCGCCGGGACGCCGATATAGGGCGCCGGGACGCCCCTGACCCGCGCTACCTCCGGGACTACGCCCCCCGGGTCACCGGGCGGGAGCGGGGATTAATAAAAGTCAGCCGCGCTGGAGAAGGGGACAATAAAGCTTGAAGGGAATTAGACTAAATACAATTTAATTGTGAATTGTTTTCCCTTCAAAATAAGATAAATTAATTTAGAAATAAAGCCCGATATTTTACTAGATAGTTTCCGATAATAGGGAAATATCACATACTACGAATACCGATAAAAACATGGGAAATTAACTTAGAAATAATAATTGTATTTTCAAAACCAATATGGATATTGTGTAAAAATGTCTTCATTCTTCATTGAAAAAAAAATTGTTTGAAAATATGTCTTTATAAAAACGCGACATGTTTGGCTTCGGCAGTTGTGACGATGTTCTATTTAAATTTAAACAGTCAAAAAGTTAAAATTGTAAACGAATTATGATGTATTAGGAGCGTGACCAATGCAATGAAAAGTTTTCGCTGGAATGTAAAATTATAAATCTGAAAACATTATGCATATAATAAGTACAATTTTTTATTTTTTTATTCAAAAGTATATCATAGACTCTCATTAATTTCATCACATTCCCTTTCCGTACCTAATGGTGCGTGTCTTGATATTTTTTGTTTCATGAAACTAAGATGATCAGTCTTACGCTTCAGATACCAGTCCAGGGACTATGAAAATATTCTGGGTTGAAAACACCCTTTCAAATAAATATTTCATATCAACCATGTCGGGAATTAAACCCAAGACCTCTCGCATGGTAGGCAAATGCGCTGACCATTACACCACGAGGCCGACAGAAATTTAAAAAAAAGTGATACTCTGTAAATCCTAAATAAAGTGATATTATTATTTAAATTGATATAAGCATTAATTAAAAGCGATAGAAAACTTTGTTTAAAAATTGTTCGCAGTTACATATAATCAACACGTATCTTTTATTGAGTTTTTAAAAATCACTTGATTAAAACAGAATATATTTTTTAAATCTAAAATTTTATAGATAAGTTTAAACTATCGAGAACAGAAATCTATAAATCAACCTTGGCAAATAAATATTTTTCGCAAGAGGCGAAATTAGCAGTTCACACTGGAGTCCTGATGCCGACCCTGATGTATCTGAGCGAAGTATAGACTTTGGAAAATAGGGATAAAAGTAGGCTAAATGCCGTCAAAATGCGATCTTTCAGGTGGATGTCTGGTAAAACTAAAGTAATAATATTTTGCTATGGCGCTATTTTTGTGAAAAATAACCTCAAGGGCGCTTACCAATTGTATACGTAAACTTACATTATAACTGTACGATAGATGCACAAACTTCGAGAGATCCTTACATTATGTAAGGCTGAAATAAGCTTTATCGACAAATTCGAAAAAAGAAAGGAGCGCTTTGTTGGTTTTGACGTGTATGTTATTTTAATGTATGTAGCCTATGTAAAAACTAAAATATGTTATATGCAACTACTATGGGCAACAGGAAATCAAAATGAAATACACAGACTAGACTACAAAGACAGCAAAATAAAATATTAATGTTAGTATATGACCTTCCCTATCTAACAGCAACTAAAGAACTTTTTGAACAAACGAAACAATTAAATGTAACTGAACTCTTTAAACTAGAATCTTTAAAATTTATTCATAAATTAGCCACTGATGTAATTGTAGACGAAGAATTAAAACTTGAAAAAAACTGTAGTAAACATGAACACAATACGAGAATATCAGAAAAATATCATATACAATCTTTTAAAACGAGAAAAGGACAATCGAGACTTATAAACCACGGACTGAAATTATACAATAAACTACCAGACAAAACTAAACAAAAGACTCAGACAACTTTTACAAAAGATGTTAAAAATATTATTATTAACAGTAGAATGTGAATTTTAAAAGTGAAAATATTTTGTTAAATGTATGTAACCCGTAAGGGTTTATCAATGAAATTTAAATAAAAAATATAAAAAAATGTAGAGCGAATGGACAGCGAAAGAAAGGCTAAAAAGATTAACGACGCGAACGTTGATGGATGCAGAAATCCTATTAAAAAAAAAAGTTAAAAATCTTTTAATTTTTAAGCGTTTTTAAGCATTTTTAATATTTATAATATAATACGTAAATCTGTAATTAGATAAAAATATGAATTAAGGTGCTTCTTTTATCGAATAAACCATCGATAGAAAATATTTACCTCAGTAATATAATTCTATTTGGACAAATAATATGAAATTGAAATTATTATCAGGGAAGGGGAATGGTGAAAAGACATTTGGGTTAACCAAGATACGAGTAACACTGAACAAAGGTAGAAGGGTTTATGATGGAAATGTATTCAAAGAGCCGTCGAGAAGTGGGATGAGGGCCGGATAGGGAAACGCGAAAGGGTTGAGAGTTGCCCGCACCCCGCACCCAGCGCAGTTCCACAAAACGCCAACCGAATACGTAGCCGGAGTTACGCTTTACGCAGAAGAAAGTTTGATGTTTATTTAATAATTTATTTATTTTTAAAGTGGAAGGTGTACCGCCATTTCGGTGTTTTGATGGACATTACAGACGGATAAGGTGTATTTCAGGGATTTCTAAAAGAAAGTAAAGGAGAACATTGTAGAATTCAAATGTTAGTAGTAGGTAGTGAACTATTTTTGGATAATTCTGGGAGGAAAAAAGACAAGTGTTAATGTTTACTGTTTAAAATTTGTACTGTTTAACTAAGTCATCAAGGAAAAAAGACAAGTATTGATGTTTGCTTTTTAAAATTTGTACTATTTAACTAATTCATCAAGGAAAAAAGACAAGTGTTAATGTTTACTGTTTAAAATTTGTACTGTTTAACTAAGTCATCAAGGAAAAAAGACAAGTATTGATGTTTGCTTTTTAAAATTTGTACTATTTAACTAAGTCATCAAGGAAAAAAGACAAGTGTTAATGTTTACTGTTTAAAATTTATACTATTTAACTGAGTCATTGTAAAAGTGTGCTTATTTATGTTTTTTTTTAAAGCGATACGGTTTTAATTCTCGTGTGGCTGTGATCGTGATGTTACAGTAGTCTACATACGATACAAGACTCGATACATCTCTCTTATTTTTTGTAATCTTCAAGTGGACATTGTCACACCGGATTTGGAAAGTAAAATTTGTATAACCATGCTAAATTTTAAAACGAAAAATATTTATTCTTGCTACGCGAAAAATGAACACGACTCCAATACAGCGATAAATCTGTGTAAGAGAAGAGCGCGAGATAGAACTCATAACAAGTAACATAGAGACGGGCGTATTTGTCTCATTTTCGAGTAGACCATGTCGCGACACGCGTTATTTGTTAATTATAACATGACATTGTGTTACTAATAGTCCTAATTAGTAATTATTTGTTTACTGTACATCATGGCACCATCTAATAAAAAGTAGCATATTTTGGAATACAATGTGATTTTTAGTGAAGATTATAAACTGGTCGTGTATTTGCTGTGCAACAAAAAGATTACGCGAGGCATTATTAATGAGGAAAAGCGCAATCGTTTGCAATCAACAAATGCTGAAAAAATCGTTTCAATTCATCACAACTTACCACTGATAGATTTAAAGTATTAAATGAATAATTTGTGATTAAAATAGACACATTTTTGAGTAAAATGCGCGTTTTTTTTCTTTCATGATTTGGTATTCGGTATTCGTCCAAATAGTACGCAGTAGTCGGCAGAATACCGATGGTTAAAAAAAGTAGGCGAATATATCCAATACTGAAAAGTAACCGAATATTCATGGCGTACGTAAATGGTGCTTTGTTAGTTTAATGTTTTTTTCGTAATTATATTACTGTATTATACTAACATAGTACCGTGTGCACTACAATAAACGTAAATAAATCAAATCTCTAGTGGCGACATAAAAGATCGGAGTTGTAAAAACTTCAAATAAAACTATGTAAAAATATGATCATTCGGAAAACTGAGAGTTGAAATTGATAAATAAGGAATCGGGTCATTTATTGTAATAATAGTTTTTGTGGATACGGTTCGATATTGTGGAGCGAATATACTTGTGTTATGAAAGAGTGTCTAAAAAATATTCGTTCTTATTTCAGAAACAGAAAAAGCGCCGAGTACACAATAGAACAGTATGAACGCTTGAAATATCAAAGTAGAAATAATCAACGCGGTGTGACGTACGTGTTTTAATGTGGAGGAAGGTATAGTTTTTGGGTAGAGATAAGAGTAAGAAAAGACTTAAAACAATATCTTGACTTTTGTAAAAGACATGTGTCTAGTGGAGTAGTTATAGCGTAGATACTTGAGTAGGGTTGTCATCCCTCTCGATACATTATATCAAAATTGTCATCGTTACCGACACAACGTACTGGCCCTTTTCACTCATGCCACGGCAATCCACCCGGCCCAGTAATTTTACCGGGTACATCCTACAAACGCATACAAAGTGTGTCTCCTTTTGTAGGGTAAACTCGGTAAAATTACCTGGCTGGGTGGCAATCCACCATTGGCGCGGCATGTGTGAAAAGGGCCATTGTGTCCGATTTTAACTTGCATAATGCAGCAATAGACTCTAACAAAAAATATTTCAAGGCCGTATTGACTACAAACGGTAGATACTCCCGCGCTTGGCAGAGATCGCGGGGTCGCGGCCGAGGCGACATCAGGTGGCAAATGCTTTCAGTAATTTATGTATCCGAAGAACGACGAATTTCGTTTCCGTGCGGATGAACAATACAGTTATGTGTGTGAAATAGAACCAGAACGCTGGACGAGTGTTCTCCACTCAAAGACTGCTCTTATAGAGCGACGATAAATCCGCCTCGTTGTTTAGTGGTTGCCGTGTTCGTCTACCGATTCCTGGCAGGATTGACGTAAAGTATTGATTTTCAAGGTTTTTTCGAACTGCAATATTTCATTGTTCCTGGAATAGCACCTAAAACGTAAGACTGCGTAACTATTTGTTCGTGGAGTATCGGTAAATAAAAATCAAGTTGAAGTTTAAAAGAGTTTACTAGAGAGACCTTGAGTTAAGTATACCTTGATAAAGAACCTTGTATAGCTTTGAAACTGGTCGGAAGAAAAAAAATGGTTAAAAACAAAGTTGTTTTATTTATTTTATTATAATGAATAATTACAAAGTTTTACTTTAAATGTAAAATTTAAACTATTTTTGGTTGAAAATATTCTAAATTATTGATATGACCGAAATCTTGCACAAATAAAAAAATGGCGACGCGCTCAAATTGGAGTCTTGGAAAATGTCATCTTGGCCGGTTTGTTCAATGATCTGGAGTGTTCCATCTGAAGTCATGGGTCATTTGGTTGCATTTTTTATCAGGCCAAGTTGATAAATGCTCCCATTAAAAGCCATAACCTCATCGTCCAGAAATATTCTAAAAACAAGTCAACATTTTGACGGGACTTGATGCGTCCCATTCCTAGTTTGACAAAATTCATTTTTGTTGCTTATTTGACATGTTGCAATAATTAATTATTACATTATAGTCTCGACCCCTGATCCATTCATATTTAAACAATTAGACTTAATAACGTGGCGCTAGCCGTGTGACTTTATTGCCACATCGAGATTTATTCAATATAATATATATATATATATATATATATATACTAGATATTAGGTAACAAAAAAGGGACTCTGTGGATTTCAATCAAAGATTAATGTATGTCTAAAGACATTGAATCGGCATGAATTAAAGTAGTTTAAAACAATAACACACGTCAATCCTTTACTGAAGAGCGCAATCTACGACCATCCGCACTGTCCACGTTATGTCACGGAAGAAAGCTTAGAAAAAAAAACAACTTTGGTAGATGCCCTCGCCACAGACAAATTCAGAAAGATTGGTTGCATTTATTTTCCGTGACGAGTAGAAAATGTCACCCGTTAAAACTGATCATCTTACAGTCATGTAACAGATGATCGAACTACGCTGCATTTAGTTTACTAATGCAGTGCCTTATGCATTACTGGGTGAGGAAAAGGAGATGATGATTGTTATTTAAAAATAAATAAGTTTTATCAACGTCGATATGGTAGCTCAACTAAAATTGATTCGATTATTTTAATTTTCGAGTTTTCCAGATCTTTAGTTGTTTGCGTATTTCGTTTTTCTTGCTGCCTTTTTTAGAGTACTGGTTGTTTAACTAAAGCTGGCGCGTTCGCAAAACGCAATACGACATATTTTCAAGTGATTGTTTTTTTTCGCTCTAAAATTTTAAAAATCAATATTCTGTACGTTAAATATGTTTTTGTGTTAGTTTTGCGAAAGCGCCAACACTAGATAATCGACCTATACATGATTTGATCAAATGAAAATATATTTTCAGAAACCAGTGTTTTTAATCCATAGTTTAATACATATACATCGAACACATATTATTATACTTTTACTATTAAGAGTTGCAGCGAAATTCAGACAAATGCAGAAGCATTCTGTGTATATTTTATTACCATATCATTAGAAACTAACAAAACAATAGTTGTCTATGTCACGCTCATAAGCGCGTCTGAGCGCGAGAGAGACAGATATTATTTTCATTAATCTACCTATAATTCTTTAATAATATCTACAAAATTGTTAATAACCTAATTGATAGCCCAGAAATTGTTAGAGGCATTTCATATCGAGTCCCTGTCCGTAGAACTCTTCAATCTGTACTCTTCGACATTCCTAACTCAATGACTAATTATATGAAAAATAGCACTTTTCGAAGAATACAGATTACCTATAATGACAGTTTTAGTGACATCGACATATTACATTGTAAATACCATATTTTTATCAGATCTGTTAAAGACATTTTAAATGTATCTCTTGCTTGACTTTTAACTTTTAATTTGACTTTTAATTTTATCTTTCAATTTTAACTTTTTAATTTTAATACTTAATTTTAACTTATAATTTAAACTTTTGATTTTAATTTTAACATTTAATTTGAACTCTTAATTTATACTTATTCATATGTACATCTACTACCCGCATCTAATTAATTTATGTTGGTTGTGTATTTTTACTAGGAAATATAAATGTTCATGGAAGCAGAGAGAGAGGGAGGAAAGTAGAGTTGGAGCTATACAATGTCTTCTCCTTTTTATGTACTTTTTATTTATTTATTTTTTCCTTTTTTAGAATTTGATTTGTTTTTCCCTCTCCTCCTGCATTCATGATAAATTAGTGTGAAATCTGTTATTGGTCTACCTTTTTTTTTATTGTTCTTTTGCACCTTGTATTTATATAAAGACTGTATGATTTCCTTAATATATATATATTTTTTTTAAATAATGCGTATGCCGTGCAATATCATACCATGAGCTTATTCACAGATAGTACACAATGCGTTTGTGTAAGTATTGCGAACGCGCCAGCTTAAAAAAATCCACCAGTAGTCGCGCGGACAACACTGCAATAGTAATCCAAGGTCGATATTTTTTTAAGTGTAGGCATTTGCGAGTTAAATGTCCGTGTATTCTTCAAGGACAAATTAATGTACTTTAAGAATCAGTGCCAAGCAGAAGCCGAGTGTGAGCGTACGACTATGAAATTTGGCGTTGCATCGTAGGGACTACCATAGTAGTCCACGCAAGCATTTAAGTGGGGGAAATGGGCATGTTCGGATCATCAGGGTGTAATATGTACTCTATGTTATAAAACTAATGTTTTCTTTCGATTACTTTTTTGCAATTTTAGTCGTAAGATTGGTTGATCTATCATAAATCTAAATTGTTTAACCTAGCCGGACCGAAAGAAGGGATTCGAATCCCCCATAGACCGATTTTAATTCGATAACTCGAGTATTATTGAGGATATTTGCCCTATATTTTTTGTAATCGTCAAAATTATAGAAAAAAGCATTTCCCTGTTTTGGTTTTTAAATTTTCAAATAGTTTAATATTAAAACAAAAAAAAATACGTAAATAATGCAAGGATCGATTTCACTTTATGTACATTAGCATTCGGCAAACTAACAAAAACGAATAAAACACGAAAATATGAATAAATTATTGCACGATCATAAGCACTTCCAACTTTTTATTCTCGTGACGCTATATACAAGTAGGCGATGGGCGTTTGGTCCCCCCGTTCGGATCATGTGTAAATTTTGATGCTCACTGAGGAAAAGGTTAACCATATTCGTAGGATTGGAGGTGTATAATTTTTCTCAATGTTTAAACTTTACATTTTGTTTTTTATCTTTAAATAAATGTATATTTTATGATCAGTATTATTTTTATTAAAAAAAATACCTAGAACTATTAATTCTATGCCTAGAACAATAAAAAACCTTGTAGTATTTTGGCTTACTACAGAAGGCCACGCGAGCACTGATGTAAAAATATAAGCGCGGGTACTCCGGTGAAAGTATAATATATTTTTCTTAATTGGAAGTAGCCTTGAATAAATAAATAAATTAAGAATAAAAACACAGGCGCCCTCTCCGTAAATTTAGTTACTATCCACACGCAATAATTTGGAGATAAACGGGATCCGTACTACAACAGCTGAATTATCTCGTTTAAACAAGGATATTTTATAATTCATCAATAAATGATCGTGTTTGTGACGAACAAAGTAACGTGCTATAACAGCGTGGGCAAAGAGGTGGATATCGGAAAAGCCTAGCGAGGAATTATCATTCTGGCAGCGAGGATATATCGAAAGGATAAGGACTGGTATCCCAGATCGAGATTAAATTATTGAATATCAATAGCAGATTTAAATATTTGCATGGAATAATTCGTAATAACAAGGACATTATTAATGAAGCATAGCAGGCATGCCGTAACCGAGCACTTTCCATATTGAGGAAGTTCAGCACTACGGGAAATTGGATACAAAAAATGTTTTCTTAAAAAATTTGAACATTTCACTGTAGGGCGAAGTTTCTTGAAAATGTACGAAAAAATCATAAAAATGAACGACCAAATGTCATTGAATATTTGTATAAAACCACATTGAAACTTTTCTACGTCAAATTGGTTTCGAGACGGACCTGTCTCTTCGTCATGACACCAATTGAACCAACATGCAAAACCCGCTTGTTGCACAAAAACGTAAAACCAACATGCCATGCATTTAGTAGGAAACCCTTACATGCACTAATTAGGTCATGAAAATTGATATTGTAGGAGAAATGGTTGAAAAGAAGAGGGGGGGATGAAGGGAGGGGCGTGAGTTTAATAGGTATAGGTTGACCATTATAATGGAACTTCATATAATGGGCTATATTGAAAGGTTGTTTAATTATTGATCAAAGGAATGTTATTTTTAAAGCCTTCCTAATGTGAAATATTTCCATAGTATTTCATTTTCATCCTTTTTTATTTGTATGTAAGATTTTAACTCCTGTATTCGTGTAAAAGAACACATGAGGTGTCTTCACAATAATAATTTCTCCGAATTCGCAAATCACCCAATCAATTTTAATCATGACTTTAATAAAGAAAAAAAAGTTGTAATCTGAAATACAAATAATAAAGAATTTAAAGCAAATAAATAATAATAATAAAAATAATGTTCCTTTGATCAATAATCAAACCACCTTTCAATTTAGCCCATCATACGATGTTCTATTGTAATGGTCCCCCTTCACCTATTAAACTCACGCCCCTCCCTTCATCCCCTCTCTCTTTTTTCAACTATGTCCCCCACAAGATCAAATATTTTCATAACCCAATCAGCGCATGTAAGGGTTGCCTACTAAAAGCATGCCATGTTGGTTTCATTGGTGTCTCGACGTAGAGACAGGTGCGTCTCGAAACCGGTAGACATAGAAAAGTCGGTAAGGTTAAATTTTTGACCGCAGACCAGGATTTCCAAGGTTTGAACCCCGCTCTACCACAATTTGATTTACAAAGAAAATGGTTACAAAATAAGATATTTAGATAAGAACCCTAATCCGCACCTGACGGTGCATAGGGATCTGCATTGGTGATGTCAGTGTTTTTCGATCGTGCGTTTTACAGGAAAGTAAGGTGACGGGTCTTACGCCTCAGGAATCCGCCCAGAAACAGTGAAATATTAAAATGTTAAATCAACTTAGAAACAAATATTTTATGTTGATCCTCTCGGGAATAGAACCTCAAACATTGCAGGCGAACACGCCAACCACTACACCACGAGGCGGATTTTTCTCCACTCGATTTCTTTTTTTAAGGATTTTCACCCGAGAGAAGCCATCGGGCCGAAAGCACTCAGAATTTATCCAACGTCGCACGGACAAAATAATAATGTCGTTACCACTGTATTTTTTTGCCGAGTCAGTTTATCGTAAGAACACAAATATAAGAAAATGATAATCCTAGAAGTTTATTTAGAGTATCTATCGCAAATTGCAATAATAGACACGAGAAGCTTTTAAAAATAAACCTACATATGTCTAAAAGCCAATAGAATTTTATCTTTGAAGTGATAGAAATCTTTGAACACATATTGCAAGGGAGAATGTGTTTCAACAAGGATATGAAAATTCCAACTGAAAAACTACACCTACACATAAAAAAGAGTTATTTCAAATAAAAAGCTTTTTATATTTGTACGGAAACAAAGTTGCTCAGAGCGTATTCAATAAAATGAGAAATGTTTGTATTATAAACGAGAGAAAAAACATTCTGGAGCTCAATCACAAATAACTATCGACGTGCTTAAAAACATACTAAGCATTTGAGCGATCACAATGAACAATAATGAACATGCTTAAATTATAGCAGTCATAAGTCAACGCGTGTGTAATCTCTAAGTCAACGCTCGTGTCGGTTAGTTTTTTGTTTCTTCGTAAATAAATACAATTCACTGGCGAAAAATCGGCGTTTACTACAAAAAATAATACGATATATTGCATTTGCAAAATAGTAAGGAGTATCTAATAAAAAAAGTGAAAATTAAATTACAATTACTATAACGACTGCTTTTCTTGACATTTGGATTGCCAACAGCCGGCTTAATGCAATAAATAGCATGATAATAAATAAATAAAAATTAGCCGTTTTGGAATATTTTCCATATTTACACCGATGAAATTCAAATATGTGATTGCGCAGCAGGATTATACGTGGCGAAACGTAAATATTTTGACATTTCATATTAGGTGTTCACGGATGTTCCATTGTGATTATTATTGCGAATACTTTTTTAATTAATTTTTATTTTAATTCTTAATTTTAACTTTTAATTTAAACTTTTAACTTAATTTTAATTTAAACTTTTCATTTTAATTTTAAAAATTTGATTTCAACTCTTAATTTATACTTACCTACATCTACTACCTGCATCGAATAATTTATTGTTGGTTGTGATTTTTTACAATTAAATTGAAATGTTCATGGAAGCAGAGAGAGAGGGAGGAAAGTAGCTTTACAATATCTTCTCCTTTTTATGAACTTTTTATGTAATATTTTTATTTTTACTTTTTTAGAATTAAATTATTTTTCCCCTCTCCTCCTGCATTTATTAGTGTGAAATCTGTGATTGGTCTTACTTTTTTAAATGGTTCTTTTGTACCTTGTTTTATATAAAGACTGTATGAATTCATTAATAAATAAATAAATAAATACGATGAACAACCATGGTGAGAAATTGGGTTTGGGATAAAGGGTTTTTTTTTATTTTTAATTACGATGTAATTAAAAATACCGCTATAATCGTATACTCGTGTGCTCATTATTATATTTTGTACCTTTTACATTATTTTTGTACAACTTTTTTCTTTTCTTATTCTTTAAATTTAAATTCGTCTTATTTATTTCCTTTATTTTTATAGCTGTATATAAATATATGTATATTTATTTTAGTTGCAACTTCTAAGTGCCTAACATTTCTTAATTATTAAATTGCTTTTATTTTGATACCGAAAATGTACTTAATCAATAGCTTACACCACCGTGGAAAGTTTATATTGACTGTTTTCACATTTTTTGTTTATATATATATTCTTATTTTCTGTATACAATACATGTAAAACCTGTTGTTTTTTCCCAAATAAATAAATAAAAAATCCACCAAATGTTATTTTTAGTGTCGGAATTCTAAATCAGACATTTATTTGTAAAAATATTAGGTAATCCTATTACCTGGCCGTCTATGTAATTCCCATGACCCATCCGACATAATGTACCGAACCATTCGAGAAGGTAAACTAATATCGGAGAGAACGGAGGGAGGGACGATGACGATGACGATGTAGTCGTACTTGAAGAGTTAGAAACTTTACCTTGTTGGTATGGTCCATCTCCCTCACCCGGCTACTGATTTGAAAGGGAGCGGGTTGAAGTGATTAGAACTGTTAAATGGATCACACGAAGTCAAAATCACTTTGGAAACTGGGAACCGCAAAATAAACAAGACCACTCTGTGGAGGCATCAATTCTCGATTTCAGATGAAATGAGCGTTACCAAGTTAGATTTAATTTGATAACTACTATATACTTTAGTATCGACAAAGGATCTACATCTGTTGAAATTATTTATGTATAGTAAAGTAACAAAATTTACAAATAGGTTAGATTACAGTGAAACTACAATTATCTGAATTAATGAGTGTTAATCATATAAAAAAATCTTTAACATGCGGGGTTCATAGTCCATAATCGATGACACACACGTGCTAAAACGTTTCACCTGAAATAGTGTGATGACCGAAGAAAGCAATGTCATCATTTTCTGTGGAATCCAATTTCACATTTAATGCAACTCTATCAGTATTGGACATGAAATCGGGATCATCGTTCTGCAGTTCATTCACATCGTCCCTACCACGAAGAAATGAACTACAAAGGAAAGAGACCTCAGGGCGTGGCAACGCCAGTCAGTCGGCCCAACAAGTTCAGTCCAGCTCGACGACGCCACACAGTTCCGGCGTGTACTTCAAGTGCAGTCTCTTCAGCTCTTAATCGCCGTATCACTCGTGCGACATAATGCATTATTTATTCGCCATGTAATAAATAAACTTCAACATTGTGTCTTCTGTCAATCTCTAACTGGAGTGGGAACTCCGTAACCCTCGACAACATGTATAGTAAAGTTAATTGCTTTGACGAAGAAACGCGCCGGCCGCTAGCGCCCTTTTTTATTTGTTGTACTATAATGTCTCCATTATGTTTTTTTTTTATGATAACGCTCTTGATCTTTGTCAATTCAGCGCAGAAGGGCATTTTGTTTAATTAATTAACAAAGTTAATTATTGTGATTCAAAAAAAATAAATTAGAAATAACACAAGTAGGATGTGAATTTATTATAAACTGAGAAAGTGGATAAAAACTACGAGAAGTAAGAACATTACAAAATATTGCATGCATAAACAATTATAAGAAAGAAAAATTTAATTATTGTATAAACATACAATAATTAAATAAACATACAATAATGTATGAACATACAGTACGTCCTTTAACCCATCACGAGATTATTTTATTTTTCATCCTTAAATATAAATATAAGAATTGAGGTACATTTTATTAGACAGGTTGAATTCGAATATTTATATTTTATTGCGGGGCTTCTCTTCAAATCTTGCGCTAACGAATACATAGCAATACCATGATATTCCGTAGGCAAACAATGGAAACGAAATATTGTCTCGAGAATATTTAACTGTTTTTTGTTGAGAAACTAAGAATTTCTTCGAAAAAAGATTCTTGGAAAACACTATCAACTTGCGAGCACAAAAAACTACCGTACTATGTAATGCTTTCAAAACTTTATCAAAAATAACCATAAAAAAACCGCACCCCCGGGTTATCAAATACGACCAGATAGAATATAAACATGACGGCCTCTTTGTTTCGAAAATATTTTTCATATTTGCAGAAACACATCTAAAGGCAATCATATCAGAAAAATTGAGAAGAGATTATCAGCAACGTTATTATTATTATAAGTTAAAATATAAAAACGTAATACGAACACTTTGTGAAATTTGTTTAAATTTTATTTATTATAAATTATATTTGTATATATTCACCAGCATATTTTGGCTTTTTAGGTTGTGCCCGTGTCAAGCCAAAATAATCAACAACAATAAATTATAAAGTAAATTAAAAGAAATAATAATTACATATGATACAATATCAAAAATAAGAATTCAATTTAAAAAATAACCATCCAAATAAAATAAATAAGATTAAAAACTTAGAAAAGTAATAGAATATACTCGTAAATCGTACCTATGAAGTATCAAACGTAAACCTGCATACAAAATAATAATATCATTAAAATTTATAGAACAAATAGTACAAAACTATAATTTATATAATAATTTACAAATGGTATATCAAGTATAAATTAAAATAATTAATAACGCAACAAAATATCGGTTTCAACCTAAGAGTAATAATGTGCTTACTACACGTGTAGTATTTAGTTAACACGATAAAAATAAAATAGGAATTAATTCATTAATTACGTAAACCTTGACTAATACCTTGACGAAAAATAATAATAAAAAAAAATAGTGGTTGAAAACAAAGTTGTTTTATTTATTTTATTTTAATGAATAACCACAAAGTTAGTGCTTCAAATATAACATTTATAAAACATACTTTGATTCACAAATTCCCTAAATTGAGAAAATATAGTATCTAAAATAAATATGTTGATATAAGGACAGTTTTTAAGCAACATAATATACATGACACATTCAAAGGAAAATATTCGAAATCAATTACCTTTGACGCTCTTACTGCTGCAACCAAAAATACTGCAATTCACCATTGCCGATTTTTATTTATTTATTTTTTATTTTTATTTATTTGACACTTTATATACATATACAATAAATATACATATAAGGGCGGGCATATTGCCTTAAGGCAATTTCTTCCTACCTACCCAAACCGTTCAGTTTGAGAAAATTATAAATACATGGACATATTGAATCTTACAATTTTATACAAAAAATAAAAGCAAAGATTAACAAAAATAAATATAAATATTAAAAAAATAACACTATACTATGAAGAGAGGAGAGGGGATGGGAAGGAAAGAAGAAGGATAAAGGAACAATTTAAATATTTAGATAGTGACATTTCAATCTTGACTTAAATGTAAATAAAGAAGGGGGTTTATTATAACGTGAATATCCAAGTTATTTACAAACAAAGCCAAGCATAGCGACAAAAGCGTAAGTTAGAACAGTTACGCGTCTGTTGTCAAATAAACCAAAGTGGCCGCCAGCAGAGTGAAGTTGTCGCTAAATAGCAACGCTTCCGTTCTATGAAAGATAGCGATAGGTCTTCTCTATAGCTTAGCGCATTATTACTCTGAGGTTTAAACAATATAAAAAATAGAAAGAAAAAACAAAATATATAAGGCGGAAAGAAGGATAAGTATAAGGAAGAAATTAAATGATAACACCAGAAGGCAAAACGGTATTATTTTAGTTTTTACAAAGAGAGAATCCACTATGACAGCATTAATTAATATTACTGGTACACTAAATGTCCTAAATGTGACCGCTAATAAATTAAGAACTCACATAAAAGCGTAGGTACTTCAGAAAAAGGCTTATTACGGATTAAACGAGTACACGAAAGACAACAGTGTATGGAACTGACGATGTGATTTTATTTGTCCAATTTTAAATTGTGTTAGTTTATGTTTTAAATATTATGATTATTTTTCAAATGTTTAATTATTAAAATTTGACTATTTCTTTATGTTGTTTTTATATTGTCTTCGTCAATATTTTATTGATCGTCTTTACGGTGGAGGCAAGATTATTTTCTCGCCCTTACATATTAGAGATAATAGGCGGATGAAGTAGGACTATTGGCGAGTCCTTAATGTCATATTATTTAAGCGAAATACTTCAATGGTTGCGACCGAGTGACAAGGAGGCTCGGTATGGGGAACTTGTTGCACGAAGGAGGCGTGATAAAAGGCACGTAGGGAGGAGAGCAGGCGGCTGACGGAAAGCTTTCATCTTGAGAGAGCTTTGCATCTCAAGTGCACAATAGCTACGTTAAATAGCACAATATTCACGTGAGCCTCGCACTTTAAAGACGATTCTAACATACAGCACAAGTCAAAGGGACACGTCCAAATAGCACAACAGCAATTGTAGATATTGTTATGAATAGTTAGAATACAAAAAAATGGTAAGGTTTACATCAAGCTCCTAACAAACATGGAGTTATAGGAACAGGCAGGGCACTATTTGGGATTTCTCGTGATAGTGGCTCGTTTAAATACTCTTTTCATTGTTTTACAATTTTGAACATATTTGCATTACGATGCAATACTGTAATTTGTGTGATAAATAAATAGTATCATACTTTTGACATAATATTTGTAAGTAGAGTATTCATTTATGTTAATACGCAGTAAATAAATTATACAAATTGTGTGCAAACGTCATGTTTTACTCAAATTCAATGTATGTATATCGACGCTGCGCGCTGGAAAGGAAAAGCTTAGCGACATGTCGCGACTTAACAGAAGAGACAATCAAAGTTTTTTTTTAAAAAATAAATAAATAATTAAATAATATTTTTTTAATATAATTTATGTAGGAATCACGCCAAAATAATACCTTCGTATGGGAGTATTTTAATTAACTAAAACTAAAAAAATAGGTTATTCTGTAAAGTTGCGACATGTCGCTTGCTAACTTTTTCCTTTCCAGCGTCGATATGTAGTGAGAGCACAGCACATCAGCACATCAAATATAGATCTTCTTTGAACAATTTTTATTTTTGTAGAGATATGAAAAAAACTTCGATCGTATTTACGATTAATTTAAAGTATTCACTGTTCAGTCGAGTTTGCCTTAACTTATTTTCCTCCTAGCATAGCCTCCGATACATTACCACACTTACAAAAGCAATTATTCTAGTCATTGATTTCGGTAAAGGGTCAATTGGTGATATTTTTTTAAGTACACGTTCCATTTTGTTTTACTAGCTTAAAAACTGGCGAGAATTATTATCCTTCGATATTATATCACCGAATATCCCATTACGTTCACGGGTTAAAGACTTATCCACTTGTGGAAAATATATTCATGTTATTTCAATCCCTAGCGCTCACTTTTTCCAGTGTTTACGAACACATCACACATCTCGCTTCGACAAATCCCATTCTTATTCTAGCAGAAGCGGTACAATTCACGGGACTTATCTCCCCTAGAACGAGACGCACGTATGTAGTCACTCCTTACTACTCGGTCCCCGTTGTAGGATCTGCTTTTCCCAATTCCTAGCCGCTCGATGGAGTCGACGACGAGTGACGCGAACTCGGGTGACTTCACGTTTCTGTCTCAAGATAATCGAAGCTTTTAGATAAACCGTTAAAGAGCGAAGTTGTGATACTAAAATATACATTTCATATATATTTTGTTCACACGTATATAATTGATGAGATTTATTTAAGCAAAATAATGTATTTTTCCCTATTGTTTGTGAACCTTAAAAAACCGATAACAAGTTCGCATCTAAACTTGGCGGGCATCAATACTTATTAAAATGTCGCGAATGTAATAGAGGTACATTCATTTGTCCAACGGAGAAATTTGACACGTGTTTTTTGACAGTATATTAAATTCACTGATTACTTTTGAATTCTCCGGAATAAGACTACAAATGACAAAAGACTACGATTTATACACGTATTTTATTTATTTATTTAAACACTTTATATACATATGCACAAGGGCGGGCATATTGCCTTATGGCAATTTCTTCCTACCCACCCAACCGTTCAATTTGAGAAAATCAGTGGTATATGAACATATTGTTGGTTTATTAAAAATTTCATTAAAGAACAAAATATAAATTTTTATTTAATTTATTTTGAATACCTACAGGTTAAATGATTAAAAATGAAAATTCAAAAAATGTACACATAGAAGGGCCTGCCATTCAATAATATGTATTCACTAAATTATACTACAATAAAGTGACGACGTTTCAAACTATATAAATAATAAATATACCATATAAAAATAAAAGAGATATGGACAAAACAAGGAGATAGTGGGAAAGAAATTGATAAGGAGTGGTGAAGGATTATTGAAGGAAAGTAGGAGTGGACAATAGCATTTGATTTAATGATTAAGAGCAAGAAAAGAGACAAACCGTCTATTCACTGTTATTCTGAATCGAGCATATTAGTTCTCTTCTGATAACATAATAATTTAATGTGTGTATATCGACGCCAGAAAGGGAAAACTTAGCAAACGAGATGTCGCAACTTTACAGAAGTACAATTAAAGTTTTTTTTTTTTACAAATAAGTAAAGAATTTAGTATTTACATTTTTAATTTAATTTATGTAGGAATCACTCCAAAATGATACGTATGTATGGGAGTTTTTTTTTTATCAGAAAAAAATTAAATAATTGGATCTTCTGTAAAGTTGCTACGTTGCTGCTTGGTAACTTTTTCCTTTCCAACGTCGATATGTAGTGAGATTAATAAAAAAAAAAATAAGAAGTAAAAATTGACTAAATATCTACACTATACTATGAAGAGAGCAGGGGATAAAGAGGGAAATAAAGAGGGAGGAAAAAGGAAAAACTGAAATATTCAGGAAGTGACGTATTAAGGAAACGTGATTTAAATGTAAACAAAGAAGGGGCGTCTCTGATATTTGTGGGTAGATTAATCCATAATCGAGCAGCTACTACTGTGAAAAGGAGGCGAAAAAATAAAGCGGCGAGTGAAGAGGAAAGCGAGGAAAGAAGAGTTCTCTAAACAGGCGAAGTGGGATTATTTAAAATGTTGTGAAGATGTGCTAGAATGTGAATGTTTCTTCTATATCTGATACTATACACGCTACAACTGGCGCTCCGTAGCAACCAGGGGTATTTTAACAAGCTCCCCGAAATTGTTCATGGAAATCTTAATCCGTAGCACACGAAGACAAAATAAATTATTTTGCTTAAATTTATACATTTAAAGTTAAAAAATAAATTGATATTTATAAAACCAATTTGTAAAGCGCCATTGAGGTATTATATTTAAAAAATACCGCTATATACGTTATAATAATCGTTTGACCTGAGAATTTTGCATTTTTATAGGTTTATTAGGCTGGAAAATATTTACAATAACCCTAAACTAAGGACGAAAGTCAGCGTACGTGTATACACACTGTCAAGAAACCGTCGAGATGATTGACGCTTCTGATAAGCTACCCCAACAAATCAAATGAATAATGTTTAATGCTAAAGGGATTTATAGTAAAAGGAAATCTTCCATCAGAAGAAAGTGTAAAATTCCCGTTGACGTTTGAAGGTCAGAAGATACAAAATAAAGGAACCGAAGTCAGGTTTATTGTATTTCTTCGACCATTTTCTACAATCTATGTGCGGAACACTCCCACACAAGCAATGGCCGTTGGGGTGTTAACAATATCACCTTATTTATTACTTTTTTTTCTTTTTTTTTTCTTTTTTAAATTCTAAACAATTTTTTTTTTTTTTTTTTTTCTTTTTCAAATTCTAAACAATTTTTTTTTTTAAATTCTCGCCAAACTGCAAAAGCAGTTTTTTTGCAGGGATTTCTCTCTTTAAACATTTTTGTAACACAATGTAATAAATGTTTACATAAAATATTTTTAAAAAAATCTTAAAAATATCAATAAAATAAAAGTTTAAAAAAAAATTAAATACAAGTAAATCAAGTCTTTTTTGAAAACGAAATATATTAAAAACGCGAGGGGAACTATAGGATTTAACATACATTATTGTGCCAATGAATGGGATACGAGTAATTTTTTGTAATTTTTTACGTATAGCAACACTCATATGTCAATCGGACAGTTGTTTAGCGCCAAAAATTATGACTTACAGTTCATGAATCATTTGGGAGCTCATATTAGTGTTTGTTGGTGTACTATCTGTTGTTTTTTTACATTTTCTCAATAAAGGACTCATTTCATAAATAGCTTGCATATTAAACAGTGTTTTTGAGTTGGTTTAAATAATGGATATCACGCCGAGGAAAAGGCAAAAAATTATAACCTTAAGTGAACATACATTAATGACTCAGAAGGAGATTGCAAATGAATGTTTTGTAAGTTAGGGAGCAGTCAGCAAGATTATTAAGCAGAAAAGAAACAAGGTCAGTTGAAGCAAAGATAATGAGGAATCCCACTGTTTTCTAATTTATTTATTTTCTATTAGCTTACTATTTAACTAAGCAAAAATTTTTTTTTTGTGCGTTATTTACAAAGACATGATTTTTTAAAGTTACATTTATCAAATACCGCGCTAAATTACTGTAATCTGTGTTACTTTTCAGTAGTGACGTCACGAAAAGGTTGGCGTTCTTACTTTCACTGACCTGACAAGAATCTATGGAATATTGCTTTGATTACTTTTTTTAGTTGGTCGTAATTTGCTCATTTCTATGTTATGGTTGTTTTTACGAACGTTTCGATTTAGAAAAAACTAGAAAGTTGACATAATCTCAGGTTAAAATGTCATATACAAATTATACTATTTTTTTCTATGGTAAAAACGTTCCTTACAAGGTGCGGGGGCTTTAAGGCGGAAATCGGAAATACTACACGTAAATACTACACGTAAATATAAGGAGTGATGTCATTATTTACGATTTTAAAACAAATACTATTTTTAACATTTTTTATTCATTTTTGCGTGCGTTTTTGAGATGTTTCATCAGACTCCAAAATTTTTAAATATTCCCGTGTACACGGAAACATTTTTAAAATTTTATTCCGGGTTGGGCTGGAATTCCTCATTGGGAAATGTAGAAGAAACCGGAAAACTAGTGTCCGAGATGAAAAATCTTTATTCAGAAATAGTAAGTTAAACCCCAGAAAACATGTTACGAACTTCAACGAGATTTGGCAGTCACTGGGGTGATGATACATGACTCAACCGTACGAAGAAAACTAATTGAATCTGGAAGAAAAGCAATTCGACCACAGAAGAAACAACTCCTGACGGCACGTATGATGAAGCAAAGGCTCATTTGGGCTAGAAAATATACCAAATGGACTGTAGAAGATTGGTAGAAGGTGCTGTTTTCAGATGAAACCCACTTTCTCGTGCAGGGATATCGCACAAAATTTGTTAGAAAAAGTGGGGATGAAAAACATACTATGGCTTATATTGACCAAACGGTGAAATATCCTAGGAAGAAAATGTTTTGGGGCTGCTTTTCGTATATGGGGACCGGATCTTTGATACCAATAGAAGGAATGATGAATAGCCTAAAGTACAAAGCTCTATTGGAGCAGAACTTGAGTACAGAACTGAGTAAATGTTGTCCTAATGGTGGGGCTGTATTTCAACAGGACTCAGCTCCTTGTCACGTATCGAAGTTTATGCTTAAGTATTTCAATGATAAAAAGATAACTCTTTTAGACTGGCCTGGAACCTAACCTGACCTTAGCCCTATAGAAAATTTGTGGGCGATTTGAAAATCTAGGATACAAGAATTGGACTGCACCACCAAGATAAAGATGATAGAGGCTGTTGTTCAGATGTGGTTTTGAGATGACGGAATAAATGAAAATTGCCGAAGTTTAATTGATTCCATGCCAAAACGTATTCAGGCTGTTATTAAATCAAAAGGAGGACATACATCCTATTAAATAAAAAAATATTTCATGATTATACGTCACCTGAAACTCAAAATAATAAAAAAAGTATTTTATGATTACAAAGAATTTTATTCCATTAATTCGCAATACTGCAGGTGGACAAATGTTCCTAATATATTTATCGATATCGTAAAATTCTTATGTTCTAAGGTAAAATCGGGTTGTGGTCCTATGGCTAGTGTCTTGGACTCACGGACCAATGGTCCGTGGTTCGAATCCCACTCTACTCCAACTTTATTTCCATTTTCTAATAGTGAGTTATTTAATACTCGTCGAAAATGGCCCTAAAAATAAAATATTTGGGTAAATCATAAGAACGCAAATATTTATTTTTTATTAAAAAAAAAAAAAATATCCTTTTAATCAGCCTCGAGGCGTAGTGAACAAAGCATTCGATTACCACGCAAGAGGTCTCGGGTTCGATTCCCGACACGGTTGACATTTTTTTTATTTTTTTTTTTATTTTATTTATTATGTACATACAATATTACATTTTAGTTATTTTAAGACATTTTTGACATTTTTTTTTTTACAGGACTCACCAAGCCAATGAATATGGCTTGTCGGTAAAGATCCTTTACAATTTATCATATGATAGTCCTACATGGTTTTATAATAATAATTACTACTAACTTAGATATAGGGAGCGAAAAAAAAGTACATGTAATTGATGCTTTCAAAAAAAAAATAAAAAATATTTAGAAGATGTAAAAAAAAAGCAAAAAAAAAAAGTGAATGATCACGCAATTTTAAGATAAAAAATAAATAATAACAGAACCGGAGTACCAAAATTTTAAACATAAGTGTTTACATATTTAATGGGCACAAAGCATTTTATTAAAAACATTATTTATTAACATATCCATATCTATATCTATATGTAAGTCTATATCTATATATCATCCTCATCCATATCCATACATATTTATACCCGTACATGCACACATACATATCCATACATACATATATACACATATATACACATACATACATACATACATACATGTGAACATACATATACACACACAAACATCCATGAAAATATTACTTAGTTATAAATTCTATTTTATGTATATCTATATTTACAAATATTTAATTTTTTTAATATATAAACTCCTGATCGAATAGCCAGTCTATTATTTTGCCCTTGTCACTTTTGGTAGTGCCATTTCTCAGATTGTTTGGTAACAAATTAAACATAACTGGAACCACATATTTTAAAGTTCTTGTCCCATATTTGTTTCTTGTCTTTGGAATCACTAAACCATCATTTTGTGTAAATCTTGTGTTATAACCATGTTCCAATAAATTTTTGAATTCATCACTTTTTCTTTGTTCCAAAATGATACAGAGCCACAGAAATATTTATTTGAAAATGTGTTTTTACGCTAGAATATTTCATAGTTCCTGGATTGGCACCTGAAGCGTAAGACTGATCATCTTACCTTCATGTAACAAAAATGATCAAAATACGCTGCGGTTCGTGTACTAATGCAGTTCCCTATGCACATTAAATGTGGAAAGGGGAACGATGATGATGATGGGGGTAACATCCATGTTATTGTAGGTAAAACAAAAAAAAATAATGCTGTAATAAAAACCACCATTCTCAAAACGTAAATAATATATCTGGTTCGGTGGAAATGAGTAGCTCGTGTGTGTAAATTATGGTAAATGACACATGGAAAAAACTGGGGTTATAATTTGTACGTTAACAATTATAATGTTTAATAGAAAGATATTGAAAGATAGATAATTAATGGTTCCGAGTAGTCAAAACGCAATATTAAGCAGTCATTTCAAAAATATAAAATAATTTTGCCAGTCATCGTGGATTAAAGGAATTAATTATGAGACATAAGCAATATTAAAAAGAACCCTTGTCTTAAGATTTTTGTGAAAAACAATTAGTGATTTTTTCGACACCTCAAAAACTTAAGGCGAAGTTTGTAATTAGTAGATAAATTAAGCGTGATAAGGAAAAGCTAATATTTTTCTCCCGTCAAAAGATAATCTTTTGACTTTATTACATTTTCATTTTCTGTTCTAATGTAACCTTAAAATTACCCGAATATTGTGGGAATTGATAAAAGAGATTTTTACTGTCATTTGACAAGACCTTAATTAAAGGGATTAAAAAGTTTTAGCGGTGAAGATAATATTTTTGAGAATATGCCTGTATTAAGGGAACCATTTGGGAAGGACTTCTGCTCATTATTTTCCCACAAGTGTAGGTAGATGACAAATCAAAATGAGATCTTATCTTGCACTGGAATACGATGCCTATGTATATCGCTAAAATCGAACATCTTACGATCGGCTCCGGGTGATTTCGTCATGCGGAAACTCGCCTTCAGTAAGCGACTTCGCTAGGATTATTTTTGAGGAGGATTTGACATTTTAATACACCGAGGGGTAGTTTTCAATGACACTGATTTGAGAAAAGCCTTCGATATTCCGCCGGGGATTAAAAAATATTAATTTAAAAAACAGACCGATGTGGAATTAATTTTCCGAATAATTATTCCGTTTAAGCGTTCTTACTTAATTAAATGAAATAAAAAAATGAACGTAAAAAATGTTCGTTGTTAGGTAGGGTGGGCGCTTGAAATCGGAAACAAGAATGAATTGAAAACTAATTGGGGGTAACATGGCAGATTGGAACATTTTCTCGGGTAACAGGAGTGTACTGTATGTAGAGTTACGGTAGTATCATTAGTGAACGGGAGGACAGAGTTACACAGCAATATGTTTTTTATTGAAAAAACTGAATCATACCGCTGAAACATTCTGCCGCTGGTCGGAAACACGTGTTATTTAATTAAAATTCCAATTTTACTAACAATATTTAAGCTTTCCGTATTGATAAAGCAATTAGAAATAATTTGTTTTTGCATGGAGTAAAACTAATTAAAAGGGGCTGTGGATATGAAATATTTCAACAGGAAACGAGCGATTATTAAATAATCAATCTACCCCGTGGCGGCGTTCGATTAATTGAAAAAATATATCAGATTTAAATGGCATATATATATAAACAGCAATGAAAAGGTTGAGTGAGAAAATACTAACTAGACAGATGATCGGATGTCACAACTCGGAAATCTATATGTAATAAATCGACGTTGATGAAAAGCGCTTTTCCGAATACATACGACGATTCTAAGTAATCTCGGTTTATCGATTTGTCTACACTTTGAAATGAACACGAAAATTGGTTTTTTGACATATATTTTACAGTTTGCGAAGAAATTCATAAGGAACAATGTGGAGAAGATAATGAAACGCGTCAAACGTACGATAAGGGCATCAAACATAGTCTGAATCATGTATTTTTAACATGTTATTGAATATTTTTTATCATTTCTTGGAAAATATCATCTAGGGGTTGAATCACATACTAATGTAGGTATATTATCTATCTATTAATAGTCGACCTTGTGGTGTAATAGTCAGCGCGTTTACTTATCACGCAAGGGGTCTCGGGTTCGATTACCGACATGGATGATATGACATATTTATTTAAAAGGGTATTTTCACACTAGAATATTTCAATATTTCATAGCCCCCGAACTGGTACCTGAAGCGTAAGACTGATCATCTTACCTTAATGTAACAAAAACGATCAAGATACGCTGCGATTGGTGTACCAATGCAGTGCCCTAAGTACCATTGGGTGCGGAACGGGAATGATGATGATGATTAATAGTAAGATACGATCACTTGATTGCACGGGTAATGTCGTATGATTAGAATCGATAATGAATACTGACAGTAGCGCTCGCACCGCAACCGGAAAATCTCGGCCGGTAATGTAAAAGCGTTGGTTGAGTACAACAGGTAACATCACTATCGATGGCATGCATTAGTACTAATTATTCAACCGACCTGATGGCAACATGATACATAATATATATCTCACCGGCAATCGAACCAAAAACCAAGAGCGAGAGGCCAATGATTTGGTTTTATTTCATTTTTTTTTTGCACCACAACAGGCCAGGAGGCCTAATTACAGTGGTGAATTACATCACAGAGCACCCAGGCGTGAGAAAAATCACATTTTAATTTTTGTGTTCTCACCGGGAATCGAACCCGGAACTTTCCGTGCGTGAGTCAAGCGTCTTGACCACTACACCACGGAGGCCGCCGATCTAGCGATCTTTAGAGCTACAAAATAATGTAAACTGCCATTGAGTAAAAACGCAATGGTCTCGAACCTTCATTTGTCGCGCCCGCCACAGGCCTCGCCCTACGGCCAAGTGCGGCGTTTTTCATACGTTTAAAATTTCGCGCCCGCTATCGCTACCGCGCCTAGGCCTCTACCCTGGACGGGCCCAACGATTTACGGTTCTTTTTATTCGTCGTCTCGCTCGATGACGAGTGTCGCGGTCTCCCGGGATGTCAGGGACTAGGAGCATGATATCCCTCCATTCCTCCCGGCCCTGGACCAAACAGAGGGTAGCTTTTAATGAGAACCCCGTTAATTTATTCATTTGATCGGCCCATCTGTAGGAGACCGTCCTAACCCTCAACTGTCCCTGTTGACTATTTGCTTTTCGAGACTTCCTCGTTCTTCCTTGAAATATCACAGAAACGGATAGAACCCTATCTTTTCGGCTGTCTTCGGTATTTTTCTACCTGTTGATTAATTTAGTACAGACACAACTACAATATACAATTAGGGCTCTCGCTCGGTAGAGCCGAGCAAAACGTTATGGCGTCAGGCAACTAATTGTTGACGTGATAAAATCTGGGTAGCACAGGGATGAATAATAATATTCCTAATTCACTGTCACCGCATACGCTCTCGTACAAGCCGCGGAGGGAGGGAGGACGGTGGACCGGAGTAGACCACACACTGAGCCGTCCGTAAATAAAGTCCAGCATTAATTTGTCCAAATGGACCCGCGCGTAGCAGGAGGGGGTGACCCAGATTGGACATAATACTAACATGCCAAGAGCAGGGGGTATAGAGAGTAGTGTTGAGTGTAGACATGACGTGAATGTAAGATACGGACGTATATAGCCGACATTAAATCACTTCATTTCGTAATGCGTCAGAGTGAAAATCCCTTGAAAATAAATGTTTATTGGTCTATCAGCGTGTAATACGATATTTTTACGCTAATTGCCATGAATTTCTGATTTTAATGTCTAACAGAATAAGACACCCTCCATTAACGAATGGGTAGTATTTATTAAGTTTTTTGTATTATACTACTGAACAATTATTTTACAGTGCAGATAAGGTACACGGCACACTGCAACACAACTCGAATCACATTACCGTTTTCAGTATCGAGCAATAAAAACAAACGACTGAATTTGCAACTGAACTGAAAAAAATAACATTAACAACGCGACAAGTACCTAATTTTTCCTTGTACTCCATTAAGGGCCGGTTTTATAAACATCCGTTCGTTAACTTGATACCATTTTTAACTAATATTTGGTATACCGGCCGATTATTGCGTTTTATAAACGTTCGTGGCGTTACGAGCCGTTAAATCTATGGTTAAATGGTTACTGACCGATTTTGGTCGGTTAAATGCATTACGATCCGTTACCTTTAGCGCCGCTGCCGTATTTGACATGACAGTTGTTTTATCACATTGTTTTTTGATCAAATCTCCGCCCAATTAACATGCAGATAGTCATTATTTTGGGATTTAGTTGAATTACCAGTTTTATATGTTTTTTACTCTGCGTGGTGGTATAAAATCAACTTTAGTCTGATAGATAAATATATTGAGCAGTTTATTTCTTAAAAATAAAAAAAAAACAATTTTACTTTTGACCAATAATTTTTTGATTATTTTTTTTCCACCAACCGGTTTCACAGCAAACAAGCTTCTTCGTCAAGGTTTAGTTAATTTAAAAAAATTTTAAACATGGTTTATTTATATAAATGTATACTAAAATGACAGATAATAGTAAAAATTATCCATCGTACCTGCTCGCTTTTAATAATTTTAATTTAAATTCATTGTACTCTCAATTCATAGTTCTTTTTTGTGTTAAAACTTCGTTCAAAATTGTCGACTATTTGCATTTGATGGATTTTTTTCATTCAATGCGAATGCGCACCGTTCGCATTTGACAGAAAGAGCTTAGATAAAAAGTTTTTCCATAGACAATTGACAGAAAAATTTCAATTTCTATGAAAATGCTTACCGGCGACCGTCCGTTAACAAAAATGGTTTATAGAACACAAAACCGTCGGTTATCGTAACGAACGGCCAACGGTTCGTTACACTTACGGAAGTTTGATTAGATGTTTATAAAACCGGCCCTTAGCTAACTAAATATCAGTTTATTGTTGAAGAGGGAATGAGGAAACCTATGTATTCACAGAGCTACACTGCGTAACATTAATAATCCTGTCCATGTTTGAATATCAATATTTCTTAAATTCGTCTATCTGTCTACTATCATAAAGTAAAAAATGTTATCAAGTTCTGTTATAATTAATGTCAATCTTGAAAACTGCCTAGGGAGTAGATTAAAGACAGAGAATGCGTATATAAATTATACAAACCTATGTAAACTTTGATTCAAGATATATTTTACTGTGATTTTCCTTGATTAATCACAATATACCTAATGCATACATATATAATAATATAATATGTACGTGTCAAAAGGTGTCGTCTAGGTTGGACAGTGCAATGGTTCCCTCGAACATTTCGTTAAAACACGGCTTATATCTCACAAGTCGCCAGGCTACGGGAAATGTCAGGGCACATTCGATAAGTCAAAATTAACAGCATCCGAATGTGTACACATGTAATGTAATAACATGTGTATGTGAACGAGGGGGTACTTTTAAATTAAATATAAAAAAACAGGAAGGTTTACTGTTTTCATTGTAAGCATGCAGTATTTTATTCGTATTCACGTAATAAAATACAGCTAAATGGTGTCGTCTATAATTCATGTAACCAATGCGTAACAGAACTTTATCAGTATAAAAGTGGTTAAGATTAAATAAACTATTTTTCTAATTAATTAGTTACTTTTCTACTACATACATATTATTTTGCACGATGAAATCCTCAAAGAGTTAAATACCAGTATTAGTATATAAACATTTGGGCATACCTATTTAAAATAAAGACATTTGTATTTTAAACGTTCAGATCATTGCAGTGCTCATTTTCTTTGACATGCAATCGATTTTGGATGATTAGAAGCGTCATGAAGTAGAGTTATAGCCTACTATTACTACCACCATCACGTCATTTCCCCGTGGGGATAGGCAGAGAGAATGGACCGCCACACACGTCTATCCTGGCATACATTCCTAGCTTCTTCCACATTTATACATCTTGTCATTCATGCCCATCGGTTCTGCTTGCTTTTGATATGACCAGGCTTAAGATTTTGGTTCATCTGATTTTGCCACGTTTTCCCTGGTCGTCCTCGTCCCACGTTACCGTTCATTCTCGCATCGTATACCCGTTTTACGATTCTTTTGTCATCCATTCGTTCTACCTGACCAAACCATCTCAGGGACCCTCAATCTTATTAATTATACCTGACTCAGATTTACACTCTAGCCTGATTTCATCATTCGTAACTCTGTCATATATTGATTTCCCACACTGCCAGTTCCATGTTTCACTTCCATACATAAGTGTTGGGACTAAAACTCCGTTGTGCACTGCCAGTTAAGCTTCGATTGACATATTTTTATTAGCAATTACTGCGCTTAGTGCGCCGTTCATTTTATTGCTCGCATTCATACTTTCGTTCATCGCCAATTCGCTCTCCCGGCATACATCATACATTCTAGAGACTATTTATTGCAATTCCCGCTTGCTGCTTGCTAAAAGAACTGCATCATTAGCGTTCAACAAGCAGCTTACCGAAAAATTGACCATTTTTGCTCCAATACCCATATATTTTATCTCTTTCATAGAGTTGTCCATGTATAGATATTATGGTGACATTACACATCCTTGTATTACGCCTTTTCAGATCACAAGCCAAGATGTAAATCCCCCATTAATTCTTACACACGCTAAACTCTCCTCATAGAGAGATGTTACAGCCCGTATAAGTTTATTATTTACTCCATACTTTTCCAAAACGCCTCACAATTTTGTTGTATCTCCTTTATCATACGCTTTTTGCTTTTGTTTTAGTTGTAGCCTTAAAGTAATAATTCGCCACTAGCTAACAGAGTGCTAATAGAAACTATTCTATGACCATCAGCTACCAAGTTAGCTACGGTTTAGAGCAGGTAATCAAGTCGAGAATCGCAAGCGCAAACCGAAACCGTCCGCTACACGTTTGTTTTTAAACTAATAACCAAACCAAAAACTTCGAAGGCTTTTGTTTTATGCAATAGAAATAGAGCTTAAGGGTTTCTCTAGTGAAATTTTACTCTGAGGTTATAGCAGAAGTATTGCTAAGTACAATAAAGTTAGACACCATAGAAAAATAAATAAACACTTCAGTATGACATACGTAGTTCCCGTCTGACTAGAAACTAGATAAATGCAGAAAGGCGGGACGGTTATTGCCTAGGACGACAAATGAACGTGAAACTAAAATGATATTTGTTCATAAAATTATAAACTCTAATAAAAAAACAGAATTTTGGAAAAAAATTGATCGGAACCAGCATGAACACAATCACAATACTAGAGAAAAGAACAAAATTAGACTTCCATTTAGGAAAAAGGCAAAGTCACAAAATTCAATTTTATTTAAAGCAATTAAAAAGTATTACGAAATGAAAAAAAATATTTATGAAGAAAAAAACATATCAAAATTTAAAATAATGGTCAAGACATATGTGATAAACAATTTGTAAATTAAATATATTTGTAATGTTATTATTAGAACACACATAACAATATGTATGATATGTGTGCCCTATTTTAAGATTTAAATAAAATAAATACTAGAAATTTTGTGAAAAGAGTGAATAATCAAATACACAACAGTTGGAATGTTTTTTACTTTGAAAAATGATAAACAACGCATACATTCGTTATTTTCATAATACAAAAATTATTTCATGATGCATTTGATCAGTTTTTATGCTTTTCAAAGTCTGGCTAACCACACAACCTAAAATGCGCATTTTGCAGAAAGCCGTCAGCCGTAGTAAAACTCTGAAGTATATCGTTGTGTAATGAATTATATATTTATGTAAGGGTACTTAATTATAACGAATCACTTGATTAATTTGTTGTGATAACTTTTAATGTGTTAAAGGAATTTCGGTGGTTTTTTAAAGTCTGGCTGACCACACAACCTGAAACACGCAATTTGCAGAACACACTTATCTATTATTAAATAATACCTCATTCAAACTTTGACATTCTGTATTAAAACATATTAAGAACTAGATTTCTGGTGGCATTAATGTTTCATCAGCATCTATACCGCAAGATTTTTCGAGTGCTGTGTGTGTTGTGTCTGCAAATTGTGAAATGTCGTTTTTTCATTAGCCCTATTTTCAGATTGGTGAAATTTTCAGAAGGTGATTATTACAGTTTTATGTATGATAGCGGCCTGGCTGTTTTTGCAGAACGTAGAATTACCCTTACTGCATATAATATCGCATTTTTTCACAATTATGAACTGGCTGCTTTCTGCATACAAAGTTAAAATTGACTTAATACGTCTTCTGGCAGGATGCTTTTTGTATAACGTATTATTTTTACAGCAGTCGTAAAAGTAAACGACTGCATCTCAGAAACTTAAAATCTGTGCGGATGTCAAACAGGCGAACAATTTATTTACAAATACATTGGTGGATTTTGTAAAGCTGGAGCGTTCGCAATACTTACACAAACGCATTATGTAGTATGTGTGAATAAGCTCATGGTATGACATCGCACGGCACACGCATTATGAAAATAATCTCTGTCTCTCTCGCGCTCAGACGCGCTTATGAGCGTGACAAAGACAACTATTGCTGTGTTTAGTTGCTAATGATTTGGTAATAAAATATACAAAGATGCTTCTGCGTTCGTCTAAATATCGCTGCGATTCTTAATAGTGAAAATATAATAATATGTATTCGATGTATATGGATTAAACTATGGATTAACAACACTGGTTTATAAATATATATCTTCGATATAGGTCGATTATCTAGTGCTGGCGCTTTCGCAAACTTATACAAAAACATTTTTAGTGTACAGAATATTGGTTTTAAAAATCTTGAAAATATATTAAATGTTTTTAAAAAGTTCCTTTGGATTAGAGCGAAAAAAACAATCACTTAAGAAAATGTCATATATTTATTTATTTTTAAACATGCATGTTTTTTAAAAAAAATATTTTGTGTTCATTATGATAATAAATATTACAGTGTAATTAAAATGCACAGAATGCAAAGTACAAATTATATTTGAGAAAATATGTATACACACTTTTTGATAAACAATAAAGATAGCACATTTGGTTAAAATTTAATAAAAAAAAAATATTTTATTATTTTTTTACACAAGAGGCGAAATTGGCAGTTCACAACGGAGTCCTGGTCCCGTCCCTGATGTATGGGAGCGAAGTATGGACTTGGAAAAACAGCGATGAAAGTAGGCTGAATGCTGTCGAAATTCGATCTCTCAGGCGAATGTGTGGTAAAACTATGTACGATAGATGCACAAATATTAAGATCCGTACATTATGTAAGGCTGAGACAAGCATTATCGACAAAATCAAGAAAGGAGCTCTGTGCTGGTTTGGACATGTAGAACGAATGGACAGCGAGAGAACGGCTAAGAGTATTTACAATGCGAATGTTGATGGATGCAGAAATAGAGGAAGACTGAGACAGACATGGCATGACCAAATCCAACAAATACTTAAAGATGGACATGTCAAAAGTCGGAATGATCGGCGCGCGTGCATGAGAAGATGTATGAATGTAGAGGAAGCGAGATCTCTATGCAAAGATAGTGTTGTGGCGTTCTATCCTCTCTGCCTACCCTTACGGGGAAACGGCGTGATGGTTTGTTTGTTTTGTTTGTAAATCAACATCCTGTAGATTTTAAATGCGTTTGGCTGAGTAATGCGAACGCGCCAGCTTTAATTAAACAACCAGTATCTGACGTTATAAATGACACTTTCTAGACTTCCCGGTGGCTCGTACCGCTCGGCCCATTACGTTCGTACAGAGGTGGGAGATGTGACATAAAAGGACTTTTATTAAGCTATTTATTCTGATCCCCGAGCGCAAATATTGTACGTCATAATGTTACCCCGTGTATGTTCGTAAACTTGTATTAGAGAGAATACTTACTATACATTTTATTGAAAAGGAGGTTCGCTTTTCAGACACAAGTTAGTTATATGTGGGTTAATGTTGGCGCTAATTGTTCACAGCAACGAACCGTTCGGAGAAGATTTGGGAGATCGAGGCATCTCCGCGTAATCGCCGAAACACGTGTGAAAAGTGAAGTGTCCTAGAGCCATTTCTCAGCCTCCAGTCAACTCAACAGGATCGAACCGGAAGGACGGAGATTCTTTGTTATTTAACTTATCTGCTGGGATCCAAACCCATCTCCTTAATTCCTCTTACCGCAGCGCTCCGCAAGCCCACATGGCTCCTCCATTGTTCCTACATTTTAAACCTATTTTTTTCTCACAAAGTTTTGTTACTTACTGTTTTTTTATATGCCTATTTAAAAACGAAAAACAGTAATAAGGAAGTTCAGTGTCTTTTTTTAATTGTTTAATTTTTTAATAGAATATTAAAGAAGGCAATTTTTTTATATTTTTTATATGTATTGTATTGTCAGCGCTATGATTTTTTAATGTTTTGGATTTCTGAAATAACTTCGCGTGCGTGCGACGTCAGAGGTTGTTCTATGACAGTTCTTCCGATTGGTTCGTTTACGGTGACCAAACCGGATATCCTTCAATGCTCTCATATCATTGGATGGTTCATATGAACCAGTGACGTCATTCAAGTAGTGCGTTTTTATTAAAATATTTATTACTATTTTTTTGTACATTTTTAAGAAATTTTACAGTACAATTTAATGCTCTTATTTTTACCGCGCGCGAGAAATCATTTTTTGTATCCAATTTCCCGTAGGGCTGAAGTTCCCCATTGTCGGTATATTTTTGTGACTGACGAGAATACCGAAATTATCTGCGAAAATATTATTTTTGAAATGACAGAAGAGAGTTATCAAATGACAATTTGTTTCTTCATCAGTTTGTTGGGGGTGATCTCAAACGAATGTTTTATGTCAAACGAACCGCAGGTGCTTATAAAAGCTGTACGAACATAATACTTTAGAGCGGTATTTTCTTTTGCCGTGAGAGAATATTCGATTGGTCAAAATATTGTTAATCAAACCGACTGAGTCAAGAAAAAGTATAAAATTAGGAAAACTGTTTTCAGGCGTTGGGCGTCGCCCAGTTTGTGAAATAATTCAATCATCTCTTCACAACAATAAAGGTCTTGGCTCTTTTGAAATCAACAGATGGAAGAATTAATATTTTGCCGTCTTTTCTCATCAAATGGATGTCGTGTTGTTAACCCTTGATGTGTAAAAATTGTAACGTATAACTCACCTACTAAATATTCTTTAACCTTTGAAACAATGGTGCTACATGCATGATTATGGCATTTACCTTTTAATGACTTACACTTCGGAGTTGGGAAATTAAAAAAATAATTATAATAATAATCTAATTTGACGTTGTTAAATTTATAAAATTACTATAATGGACACAGGCTATTGTGATACAAGTAAATAGAGTTTTTGCTACCGTTCGTGTTTGCAGTATGGTCATCAGGATGAATGACAATATCCGACAAAAGCCCTCCATATAATTTTCAAAATGCACAATGAAAGTAATAGGAATAAATTCAATTAAAATCGCGATTATTTTTTTAAAAAATTAATTCGTTTTTTGACAAAAAAAACATTGCTTTTTTTGTACGAGTAAAACCGATAGGAAGAACCACGGCTTTCAAAGCGGTTTCGGGTATGTGGAGGAACGTACTTTCGAGTGGAATACTTGAAGAAATATGGATGTTGGAATAGGAGTAAAATCGTTAATGTTACATAGTGCGTAGATAGCATAAGCCCTGTAAATGCCTAGACTTCCATATTCCATTCTCCAAAACGATCTCTATCTCTGTTGTAATGTGTAACGCCTAAGACTCAACCAAGGAAGGAAAAATTGTGGAAATTTAGTTTAAAAATCAGTGTTTAGTTCGTAAAGGGCTCTTTGTGAACCCATGAATTTATGACGTGATAAGTTTAGACAACATTATTATAAAATTCATGTCAAATAATATATGTTCGCAGAATCGTTTTTTAAAGAGCCTTTGAGGTATTTATTTATTTGATTTACAAACAAAGAAAAAGAATACATAATATACCAAATACATTTTTAAAAAAAGACGCTACTTATTTTTCATCAATTGCACGTTTTTACGTGCAATTGATATTGACACTAAAAAATATGAATGATTAAAATTGAATACAAATTATTTTAAAAATGAATTCATCAATATAAAACATCTTATATACATACGCATATAAAAGTTAATAAAATACGAATTTCAATAAAATTAACAAAATAAATTATTTTAGACAAAATAAAAAAATTAAATAAAATGTTTGTCGAAAGAGGCAAAATTAGCGGTTAAAAATGGAGTCCAGGTGCCAACCCCGATGCATGGGAGTGAAGTGTGGACTTGGGAAAACGGGGATGAAAGCAGGCAGAATGCCGTCGAAATCCAATCTCTCAGGCGGATGTGTGACAAAACTATGTATGAGATCCGTACATTATGTAAGGCTGAAATAAGCACTATCGCAACATCAAGAGGGGAGCTCCGCGTTGGTTTGGACATTTGGAGCGAACGGACGGCTAAAAAGATTTAAGATGCGAATATTGATAGATGCAGAAATAGAGGAAGACCGAGAAAGACATGGCATGACCAAATAAAACAAATATTTGAAGATGGACTTGTCAAAAGTCAGAATAATCGGCGCGCGTATATGAGAAGATGTATGAATGTAGAGGACACGAGATGGCGTTTTATCCTATCTGCCTACCCTAACGGAGAAACGGCGTGATAGCTTGTAACATAAATATCAATTCCATATCACTATCTTAAAAAATAAAATAAAATACAATAAACAAGAAATAAAATAAGCTATCAATAAAATCAACAAGTTATTTTCATATCTGTAGATGTTATAAAGCCAGGAATAAATATTTTTTAGAAAAGGTCATTAACATGACGCTTGCTTTTACAAAAAAGCTAGGTTTCTAAAATCCTATTATATTTAAAAGATTATCAAACGCAAAGTTGAACGACCGCGTAATAGGGTGAACGTTTATTCAAAGGTAAAATATTACATTTTCTCACCTGGGCCGCGATTACGGTGGGAAGCTAAGGACGTCATACCTACACCATGACGGTATATATGAAGACAAATTTTCTCGAGCGATTACGTAGATACACTACCGACCCCGACCGACCTTCAAGTTTTGATGTAAGTACATCGGTTTGTAGCGACGGCTCTAGTACCCCTTGATAAGGATATCTACGCATAAAAGTGACAAAAACATTGTTCCACCGAGCAATTTTTCCTTTAATTTGAGGTGGGCGCTTTTTTTCTTAAAACCCTATTAGAAATATGAAAAAGTAAATTATTAAGTCGAATTTCTGATATAACTGTCAGTTTTGAAAACGAACGCCTAGATGCAGAGATAATGTGGCAAGATTCTGCCGTATAAAGATATAAAGAGCATCAAGGCGTAAAATGTTGCCGCTATAAAAAATAAATTTAGTCATCTATTTTACTATGTTTTATTTATTTATTTTATTTAGCTTTTTGTAAACAATGTCAATGGTATATTGGCGGGCTTATTGCCAAATGGCGATTTCTTCCATCCAACCAATAAAATAAAAGTTTAATTTTTATAATTCAAGTTAAAAAACATATTCAATATAAAAAAAATGCTAAATATGTATAAAAATATAAAAAACTGGATTCGTACATAAATTGCCCTAAATCTATTAATATAAAAAAAATATCTTCCCTAGTGTACGAATCGAGGCGTTAAAGGAGCCGGCTTTGTAATCGCTCGGTAGATAAATACACACGTTCGTTAAGCATACTGTCTTGGTAATTGTCAAAAGTCATCATGTTCAAGCGAGCATTTTGTGCTTGAATTGGGATTTGTTGGAATTTATAATCGCTTTGAAGTAAGCATTCTAAAAATATAATTGAGAAATATTTCAAATTTTAATGAAGTACGGAACGCAGACTAAATTTTCGGGTTTATTCATACATTGGTTGGATTCGATCATATGACGTCAAGATGACAACTTGGTAGAACATACCGAGGTAGATAGAGATAGTACAGAAGAACATAGCGTTTATAATCGCGGCACTGGGCCCGTATTTTAATGGGAAGTTAACATTTAACTTCAATTTTATCTACAAAGTAAAATTAAGTTTACTGTATGTACAATATAATATATATGCAACTTTTTTTAAACATGTCTAATTAAAGGTTACCGACGAAGATACTTTAAACTTTAATACAAATATACACATTTTCGTACATAAATACCGTCTCGATACGTACCGATAAAGATAGCGTTTGCAATCGCCCAGCTATGGTGAACAGATTAATATAACACTTAAGAGTTAATGCGCGTAATATAATTACATACGATTTTAGAAATATACATTATTTAACAGTATGGTAGGTACTAGAAACATCACTAAACATGGTAAGGCTATTTTATCGTAGATATTGAACAGAGATGGAGAATATGGGATATTTAAATTTCTGGCTGAACACCAAGAGATTATACAAGTAAACTAAATATAAACACCACAAGAAGGCTAAGGATGAGAATTTTTACAGTAGAATTGATCAAATCAGAATTCAAAATTCTTCCCACCTGTTTTTGATATTTGGAATATTTATATATTTTTTAATATCCCGCCGTACTCCCTCCACCTAACTCTATCAATACCTAAGTACTATGCTATATAATTATATATTTAGTTTTAGTTTATATTTACACATGTTGACGGGTTATTCTGCATACCCGAAACTTGTATTTTTATTAATATGTTACGCGTGTGTGGTGAAATAATACGGTGTTTCATGTATTTAATTCGGAACCCATCATTGATAGCTTTTTTATTTGACCCTTAAATGTATCGTGATGGAAATTTTCACCATGTTACATATTTAAAATCATAAGAGAGTATTTTTTACGTCTAATAATAACTAAGAGAGTTCACATATGGATTGAAGAGAAAACCAAAATAAAATCTACCTTTTGTCTATGAATTACGTCAGTCGAAATTTTGACAGCGCGTGTTTGCAATTTCTAGAGTTTTGCAAAGTTTTATACTCGAATTTCTCAGTTATTTATAGTCTTTTATCAGAGTATGCGATAAGGTTCAGGTGTCAGAAAGAATGAATTCAAAAATGTTACTTATATTATCTACAATTACATTGCTTTGTTTTTAGCGTTTTGGTTTTGCAGTAGGATTTTGAATTTGTAAACAGAATAACGATGCAACGTCACCATAGACGAAAAAATCATCTTATTTCTTTCATAATGATAGTTAGAATACCAGGCTACTTTCAATCTTGATATAATATATTATTCCATCGGGAAAATTCTTATTGATAAACGACATAACTAATTAATTACCTAAATAATTTCTCCCTACCGAGCGAGTGAAGACGCGGGTAAAAGATGGTATATATATTTACTTTATGTTATTAACTATCGCTTTATTAACATTTGAGTAATTGTGAATTATAGAATGATATAAATTTACATCATAACGCTTTGTTTTAAAAAATATTATACTTTTTGTAACAGGCGCCGTCGCGCAGTTGGTAAGACAGCTAACTGTGAAACTAGCGTCGCGGGTTCGATTCCCGCCAGTTGCAAGAAAAAATCAAAGAAAGATTATTTTCTTAATTGGTCTGGGTGTTGTGGTATATTTTTCATAACTTCCTTCCATATCCTATTTCCCATCTGCTGAAAGGCCTCTAAAAAAGAGTCTTAGCGGGTGTTTTTTTTTTTTTTTTAATATTCATAAATTAATTATATAGTGATAAACATATATTTTTTATGTGTTCACAGAAGTGTTTTTTACCTACTAGGCAAAGCCTTAAAATACTTGAGTACCTACTTTTTATTAGGGCAGATATTTAGATCAAACCATTTTTTAATTGTTTTTATCACGAAAGCCTGTTTCCCAAATATAACGTCGTAGTAGAGAATGATACGAATAGAAAGTAATAGGAGAACATAAAAGTAGAGAGTAATTGGATAATGTTCTAGTTTCTGGTTGATTTGTTTCCTCCCACTTGTGGATCGCTGCCCGATTGGACTAAACGTGGAGAGAGGTCTTCGACTTGTGGTATTTAATTTGATGTTTTTACATTTTATTTTCAAAATGTTCCTGTTCACTAACAACAATTAAGGTAATGTTGCCAGATTATTACTAACATTTAAAAGCCTCCAAGTCGCTCATATTAAAATAAACAAAACTACCGATCAAACGATATAATATAGATGTCGCCGCCAAATAATTGAATCAGCCACTCAACAGAGCGGCTAGGCTGTTCATTAAATGCCGGCATTCATCTGTATGGCTAGGCTGTTCGTTGAATGAATTAAGATAACTCAACGTCCAACGTGTTGGCTGGTTGTAAGCTAGCCATTTAGAAACGGCCGAACCAAAAGCCGCCGGGTTAGGTTAGGATACATTCGGTTAAGTTTGATAATAAATAAAAAAAACCTTTTTTTAACTAACTAAGGATTTAAAAAAAACTTAAATTAGCCTATCCTGACCTAATATAAAAAAAATAATTTAAAATAAAACGATTTTTACTGTTGTATTCACATTAAAGAGTCTAAGCGACGTTCAAACCTTCCGTTGAATGTTTATTTAACGAACAGCCTAGCTATTCAGTCGAACGTCGGCATTTAATGAACAGGCAAGCCGCTCAGTTAAGTGATGCTGATTTAACTATGTGGCGGCGATAAAGACATGTTATCATAAAAATATTTTTTTTAAAAAGAAATTTTTAAAAAAGCAGCCCAAATAAATATTATACTCGTAATTTAAAAAACAGGGAGAGTTCCCATTTATTCAAAATTTTATCAAAAAACGTTAAATATGAATCACATTGTTCACATTGAAGATATGATACCAATTAAGAAAAGAAAACAAAAATACAGCCTAATCAAGTACCTCCTTCAAAATTTAAATTTTGATTGAATTTTTCATTACTAACTTTGCAACTCGAATCTTCGAAATTTCTGGTTCACTAATCTACCGATTGAAGCTCACGATCAAACCCCTGAATTTTTGTTAGAAAATTCAAGATTTTCTTTGAAAAGAAAACATAAAATATGATGGCAAAAGTTGTGCGGTATTTAATACTTTACGAAATAAGTACAAATCTGTTATGTTAATTAAAATGAAGACTTAGAAGTGACTTCCTTCAACTTCCTTCATGCTCTGAGAAACATTCTTCAATAAGTTGAAAACAAAAACAATCAATGAAGATGGAGTTATGTGAATTTTGATCGAGAAGAGATGAGTATTTGGGTGGGAGGTAAAACGTATTGATTACATGGGAAATGGGAAGAATACAGGGTTACCAATAAAACGGATACATTTTGAAAGAAGCGACGAGTAAAATGATTAAATTGTAACGGCCTTTCGGATACTCACGGTGGTTTACTGGGTTTTGTTGGTCTTGTTTGCCGATGTTTCGGACAACATTGCGGCGTCCATCATTTGAACTGATGCAATTTTTAACTTTATATTATTTGTATAGTACATCTGTGACTTCTAGCCGATGGACTGTGTACTTTTTTCAATTAGATTTCTTGGGTTTCCCCACTTTCAGAAGAGTGAATTTGTCATGGGTGTCTCTAAACCTACTTGAATTTGGGATTTCAAATAATTTTCGTTGTGTCAAAAATGGAACGCGGATATTTAACAGTTGTCACCAGCAATGTTTGAGGTTAAGTCATGCGGCGCTTTTCGGTCGAGCAACGCGTAGAAATTATTAAAATTTACTACCGAATGGTGAGAACTTTACAGAGACGGTTTGAAAATGTCGCACATTTTTCGGCCATCATAATGCACTATCTCGAGTCGCTGTGGAGAATTTAATTAATAAACTTGAAATTGTTGGCTCCGTTCAGGATGTGAAAGCAAGTGGCCGTCCTCGTACTTATCGATCGCTTGAAAAAATGGCGGAAGTTAGATAAAGTATACACGAACTCCCATCCACCTCCATTCGTCATCGTTGTCAACAACTAAACGTCTCCAGAAGCTCTTTGCAACGAATTTTGACTAAAGACCTGCACATGCACGCTTAAAAAATTCAATTAACACAACCTCTAAAGCCAACAGACCATGCGCAGCGCCGAACATTCGTCAATGGACTATCAGCAAGTCGATGGTGATTTTAAAAAAATCATCTTTAGCCATGAGGCGCACTTCCAACTTGATGGGTACGTCGATAAACAGAGCAGTCGAATTCGGGGGACCGAAAACCCACGAGCATCCATCAGCAGCCTATGCACCCACCGCGTGTCACCGTGTGGTGTGGATTTCACAGGCGGAAGCATTGGCCCGTATTTTTTTGAGAATGCAACCGGCAATGTTCTTCGTTATCGCGACATGTTAACTAACTTTTTGTGGCCTGCGTTGGTTGAAATTGATGTTGATGACATTTGGTTTCAACAAGATGGTGCAACCTGCCACACCGCGGCAGAAACAATAAAGTTTTTGCGGATGAAAATTCTAGGACGAGTTATCTCGCGGCGGGGAGAAGTTGACTGGCCACCAAGATCGTGTGATCTGACACCTCTAGACTTTATTCTTTGGGGTTTTCTCAATTATGTCAAAATGTGATCGAAAATTTCGTGAACAGGGTGAACGTTTGCCAACAAAGCCAAGGCGGGAATTTGTCCAATGTTTTGTTCCACACGTAACCTCCGTGTCCATATTTTAAAACACCCTCAAAATTCAAATGCAGTATGTGTTTAGATAAATAAATAAAATTCAACTAGGTTTTGAGACTTCCTTTATACAGTTTCCGAACGCATACTTGCTTTCTAAATTCTCCATTACGGTACAAAATAGGTATACGTTGAACTTACCGGTATCTTGACATGATCGGCTTACGAAAATTACGTTTTATAAATTATCCAATAGCATACAAACATTCGAATAAATTTAGACACTGAACAACGGTATAAAAAAATAACCTAAACTTTTACCTTTAAAATTGATCACCGGCTTAGCGGGTGATTTGATTTCACTTCAGTCTGATTGTTAGTAGGTACATTTATGTGAAAATAAAATTTCCACGAAAATTGAAACAAGTTGTTAAAGGTGTGATTTTGTTACCTCTAAAAAGAAAGTTACTTTATTCAATATGAGAACTCCAACGAACGTCAAGCGGAGTATGAAATTAAGTTATTACTTCATTCAAACTAAAAGTAAATAATGTAAACGATCTGTTTAATAAAATATTCCACAGGGTTCCCATTTGGGACTAGTTTGATTTCCATGTACTATATTCATCAAACCCCTTTCCGCACCCGCATATCTAGATCATAAAGTTGGATTGGCATGGTTAAGCTCGAAGTCTTATATGTTTATCATATTTATGAATATATTGTATAATATTGTTTTATTTCCCTTGTTTGTTTTTGTGACATAGCGTTATGTTATTTTTGTTCAGTTTCTTGTAAATATGTTTCTTTATGTAACTGTTGTAATTGGCTCAGGTCGTATATTTGTAAATAAATATGTTACCCGAAGGTAACGTGATCAATCCTACGCTTCAAGCTCCAGTCCAGGAACAATGGAATACTGCAGAGTAAAACCAACTTGTAAACAAATGTTTCATGTCGACAACAATTCATAATTTATCTTCGTTTTCACCATGTAAAAACTCGAAGAAAACAATTTAATTGTTGAATTCGTATTGATTTTGAACTTCAATTAGGGGAGACCGAGGAAAATTGAAACAGTTTTTATATTACCTAGTATATCTCAGTCTAAAACAGACCTACCTCAATGAACTTTATATCTTAACGTAGCCAAATTTATACACTATATAATCTAAACAAAACAACAGGAAAAAATAATCGGGGTCGATGAGAAAATCGGCTATAACTGAAAAAAACTCCCTACGTTAGTACTCTCCTAGTACCAAGATAAGTTGTAACATTTTTTTTATTATTATTTTTTTTTTAAATTTAAGTTGTTACAGTTTGGTATTTGGGGATTATAATTTTTTTTTAAATAAAAACAATACTATTTTATAAAATAAGATTTTTTTTGTAAAAATACGCGTGAAACAAATCTAACTGCTGTAATCGACCGTTGGTATGTTCATAAATAAAAATATATTGGTTAGGCTTTATGGTGCAGTTATTATAAATTATAGAAATAGAGTCTTTCGTACATATTGATGGGCATTCTGAAACACGAACAATGAACAATTCGGTGTCCAAATTCACACCATAAAACATTTTATTAATAAAATAAATAAAAGAGGAGAGTTGAAACAAGCTACTTCAACTCTCCTAGGACTAAGAAATCAGACCTTGTAATGGCTTTTCACCTCAAAACTAGAGGCGAGCTATAAAAAACAATATCACGCTTCGAAACTTGAATAGTCAGTGCATATTGGAAATAATATTAAGTCAGCGTTCACGTAATACGTATCGAATAACAGGCTGTCAAAATACTGGCCAAAAATTTACTTTCGGTATTTTTTTCCGTCCAGATGTCGTATACACACAACCGCTCTCTGTAGACTGCTGTTGCCGACTCCATCAAGCGGCACGTCAAAAAACAATAAATGAGCGATGTTGCCAGTTCGCTATCGATCATAGATTTGTCGAAATCGCCATTGTTTCAACTCTCCTCGGTCTCCCCTACACTACAGTTTTCTGAGATGAAAAAGCAATTAGTGGTCAGTACACAAATTCGAAATTACCGTTTGTTTTGCACCCCAACGACAGTTTTCCAAAACACTTTGATTTCTATTTGGAACAAGATGTTTATAAAGCGGAGACTAGAGTTTGATGTTTGACCTGTGTAGAAAATAGATCAACCTATATAAAACACAGCAAATATTTATCTTTCAAAAGCAAATAAGAAGTACGTTAGCAAATAAAAAGTACGCAGTACAAAGCAAATAGGAAGTACGTAATCTCAGAAGAAATAAGGAAATCTTATGATGAAGCCATTTTAAAACGCTGTTTTTCTCAAAATTGTGGAGGTAGAAAATTAGTAAACATTCATTAGATAAAATATTCATTTTTTTAAGAATTTCTGTTACAAAACAAAAGTTTAAAAAAACTATAATGTATTTATTTTTAGACCGGCAGATCTCGTCCCTTAAAATTTAGACCAAACCTTGATACATTGATTCTCATATAAAGACAGTAATAAAGTAAAATTAGTTCAAATTATTTAACTGGCGACTGTTATTCTTAGCCGCACTCCCAGTTCTTTTTGAAAGTTTTTTTAAAAATAAAATAATTGAAATAAATAAACATAAAGCACATTGAGTGAAACAAACTTTGATGTTGACCTTGCTGAAAATAAACCTCGGGAAATCATGCACAGTAGGCAAATGCGCTTATCACCTAATCTACGGAGCGGACTGCTTTTAAACTAGTATAAAAAATTATAATTAATTGGCGAGTGGTTAAATGTAGAAACTATTTAGCAAGGTTGATGGGTCTCAATAGGTTTGGAAGGCGCGTATATAATATGTTAGTGTGATTATTTGTAAAGCACCGAGGTGGAATTAGCTAGGGGTGCCCTCTGGGGAGGGGGAGGGGCGGGCGGGGATGGGAGTGTAGGGTACACATCGCACCTTTAGGACGAAAACAACTCAACTAAACAAATCTACTTTTTGGGAAACTGCAAAAGAAGAATGTAAATTGTGACATCTTCGTATTCTTTCGTCGATTATTTCGTATTTTTCGAAGTAAGAAACAAATTTTTTGTTAAAAATTATACCGAAGGCATTCAGCTATGAAAAAAGCGTAGTAAAAATAAATTATCATAAGTTTCAACATGACATTTATTTAATGAGTCATTATTAGATTGAAAAAAAACAAACAAACAAATGCACTTTAGTAAATAAGATAATGACATAATTTTTATTACGTCAGATCAGGTCACAAAACATTTTCACGAAACGACATAAACTAAATTAAGTCACTAAGATTTTCGGTAAGTCGGAACGAAACAATCACAAAGCTAAATTGGTCGTTTCAATATTTTAAAAATAAAGTAAAGTTGCCATTTGTATCGGAATGAAATCGACTCAACCGGCTTTCGGTTACTATATTTATGTGTGTCTGCGTTGCGTCCTTCACACAGCAATATAAAGACAACATATAACGACAACTAATAGCGTCGCTTCCGTACTGACACGTAACCTAAATTATCTGAGTAACAAAGAGACCGATATAACGGTTTTGTCCAATTCCACCCAAACGTTGCATTTTTTTTAATGCAGAAAGATGGATAATGTTCATTGTATTCGTTTTATGATCTTAACTCATTTTGAGATTTTTTAAAGTTAAGTCGTTTTCGTTCTATAGGTGCGATATATACGTAACTCTATTGTCCATAACAACGCCACTTTACAGGAAATGAAATGTACAGAGAAGTACTCAAGCTTGGCGAGTTTTTACTTGACCATGATTGTGTCGAATAGTTACAAATTACAAAAACCCCTAAAACAGTTTTATCGCAATGCTGGTAAATAAAAAATAAGTATATATTAGGTGTAAGGGACCACTACAGTTCAGGCAATATAAGAAGGTACTGATGACAGATTACGATAGTGTTGTGGCAGTCACATTTCTTTCGATTTTCGATACCAATTTTTCAATTTTTAATAATTTTCCCACAGGTGGGGTGAATAGAAACGGGTTTTCATATTTACGACTAAATGGTCTAATACTAACTTAAAATAAAATCTTTAAAGCAAAAAAAAAGGCAGTTTACTTATTTATTTCATATGGTCATTCAGACAGGCGCCGTGGCGCAGTTGGTTAGACGGCTATCTGTGAAACTGGCGTCGCGGGTTCGATTCCCGCCAGTTGCAAGAAAAAAATCCAAGAAAGATTTTCTCTCAATTGGTCTGGGTGTTGTGGTGTATTTTTCATTACCTTCTTCCATATCCCCTCTATCCCACCTGCTGACAAGCCTCAAAATAGAGGCTTAGCGGGTTATTCCTTTTAAAAAAAAAAAAAACAGGAAAACAAAAATCAAGACTAATAATACAAGAGAAAAAGCTATTATATGCCTCCCACAATAATTATAGGAAGACAAAGAAAGTTACAGAAATAGCAATATACAATTATAATAAAAGGAATAGATGGAGAATGGTGGTGGGGATGTGTAATGCGAGAAAAACAGAGCTAAAGTTCCAAATTCTGAACATACTTTGTTTTAAGTGACCATTACGCATAATAGTATGTTTTATTTATTCAAGTTTAACTATTTAATGGGCGCATAGATAAGGTCGACGTTAAAATAATCGTCAATTAAATTTAATTAATCGTATTGCGAACTCCTTAAAATGAACACGCACAGTATTATTCGATATTTACTATAAAGTTGACATTGTAGATGAATAGTGAGGTGGTAACTGTAGTAAAGGTGGCCCGCGCAGATTTTGAATTAATCAAAGGTAAATTTGAAAAACGAATTGCAAGTTTGTATTAGTTATATAAAATACATAGAATTAAGAATAGTCCAAAAACCGCAAACGCGCATCATACAGAAGGCGACTAAACTACTCTTAAAAGAGTAGTGTTACGTTTTGACCCCTTCAGTTTCTTTGTAGACGTTGCCCAGTACGCAACTTCCGATTTGAATTCAAATATGCCGTGTTGTGTCGTTTTAAAGTATAGAAATACTGCTGGGATATTAAAGAAACAGGATGGGATCACATTTAAAGTGTAGGTAGCAAATGCATGTGTAAGTAGCAAATGCATTACATTAAAATTTAATTATTTTTCCATCTGTCAGATTGTCAAAGAAAACAAAATAGACGTTTTGTTAGTGTTGTCAGGGCAGCATTTATTTACCCTACTTTGCTTATCTAATGAGAGAACTAATAAAATTTTTACCTCGGATTAAACAACGCCGTGGTGGACCGACATTATCTTTGAAACATAAAATATTATTTAGCATGACATAAAAATATACGTTTAATGTAAAATAAAATTTGTTTTATATTTTAAGTTCAAAGCTCATTAATTAAATTACTCTTATTAAATGACCCTTTACTTATCTACTCTGTTGGGTCAATCAATGTTTCCGCGTGTACAATAAAATTTTTGAGAAATTAACAACATTAACATTTGCGATATGATTGTATTTTTTCCCATCTGGCAACATTACGTGGCGACTTCACGAATGCGCGCATCGAAAGTAGGGGGATTTTTGGTCACATTCCGATGCATTCAAATATAATTCAACGCTCCTGGAATATTCTTTATTTTATGATAAAATATATAAACATTTAGGTTCCGAATGTTTGTGGCCGCAGATCTCAGAAAGTAATCGATGGATTGATTCAATTTTTTTACAGAACATTGCATTTTAGTAGAAGAGTGTTTTTATATACCTTTATTTGGAAGTTCTAATGGAAACAGAACATTCTATGCGTTTTGAATTGATTCATAATTTGTCATAGTTAACAAGTACTGAATGACAGTTCTACACAGTGCTCCCATTTTATCAATTTTGGCCAAAGTTACAATTTTATTTCCTTATATTCAACAGGGATAGTCACACCAACGCAAATTTAGATATTAAATTAAGTAATGTATTTTCTCAGTCAACTACGACTATTTTTGTTTACGCCCCTTATAATCAATATCAGACAAAGCCACAGCGAAGCGTGGGCGGGTTCAGCTAGTTAGTTATAAAAAATGGCGTGTTAACCGTAGTATAACTACTACCAAAATAAAACGTATGTTGAAAATTCAACAGTTTAACATTTCATGTTAACTAAGTTCCATATTGCGAAGATGGAAACATCCGACCCAATACGAGTAAATGGCTACTTGACAAGGAGAAGGGCATATTTGGCCGCGAGCAACTGGAGAGAGATCGGGGGAGACAGGCGGGCTAGAAGCGTTTCCAGACGGGGCCGAAACGATTACAATCTTATTGTATAACACACCGCTGGCTAATAGAGTCGCCCATGCAGAGAAAAATAATTCAATGATTATTAACTACGAAGTTAGCTACAGATTAAAAAATTCAAGAAATAATGTTTTTTTCGATAGAGCATGTCATTATTACAATACTGTTCTCTCCTGTCACGCAGACAATTTTCATCTGTACTAAATATAAAAGATTACTTATAGGCGCTGATAATATGCCTGTACAATTATATGAGTATGTTATTAAAATTGTATATTCATGTTTATGTTTTATACTTTCTTCAATATTATAACATAAGTTGTTTTTATTTTTTATTTAAAAAACATATTAATATATGTGCTTTTTTCATATCTATATTTTATTTTTATTTTTTAAATTATTTTTTACTTTTTTATTATGTTTACATATTTTATTTGCAGTTTCTGAATTACTAACATTTCTTAACTTTTAAATTAATTTTATTCTATTACTGGAATATTTTAATGTACACATGATTAATAACTTACATAGCCGTGGAAAATGATTATTGACGGTTTTTACAATTTACGTTCCAATGTACCCGTATCTTCTATATGAATTATATGTAAAAACCGTTGTTTTTTCCCAAATTAATAAATATATTACAGCATTACAACGGGGCCGCTGGTACTCGGGTCGAGAATTGCAAGAGCAAACCGAAAACGTCCGTTACAAGTTTGTTGTTAAGCTAAAAAGTTCTAACGCTTTTGCTCTATGCAATAAATAGAGCTTAAAGGCTCCTCTAGTGAATGATTGCTCTGATAAATAAACTACAAATACAGCAAAATAAAATATTTTAGTCAGTATATGACTTCTATTATCTAACAGCAATTAAAGAACTCTATAAACAAACTAAATAATTAAATACCCCAGTGAGGTCACCTTATTTTTATTATTAATTACAGTTTGTAAGCGAAAGATATGAATAAATAAAATAAAATAATAAATAAATATAACTGAACTCTTTCAATTAGAATCAACGAAGAACTAAAACTTTAAAAAAATGTAGTAAACATGAACACTATACAAGAATATCAGAACAATACCAATATTTTGACTTTGTTTGAATTTTTGTAGACAAGGATTGGATTTAGCTCCCTGGGGAGCTGTTAATATTAAAATATTACAACAGAGATGAAGAAAATGTTCTTCATCTCAGTTGTAATATGTCAATAAGAACAATATTTTTTTATTTAACTTTTTGTACATAATGTTATTTGGCTTATTGCCAAATGGCAATTTCTTCCAACCAACCAATAAAACTAAAGTTTTATTTTTATAATTCAAGTTACAGAACATATTCAATAGAAAAAAAAAATAAAAAGATAAAAATGTATAAAAATAGAAATAAACGTATTTGTTTATAAATTACCTTAAATCAAAACTATTACTCAATGGGAAAAAGGAAAAAAGAGGAAAGAGGAAAAAGGAAAGAAGGAGAGATTAAGGAAGAGAAAGGAAATGTTTCTTCAGACGTGATTTAAACAGAGATAATGTAGTAACATTTTTGATGGTGGATGGGAGATGATTCCACAGTCGAGCCGCATGGACACTATATGAGTTAGAGAAGAAAGAGGAATTGTGTGGGTACTAAGATAGTTCAATATCATATACAACGTTCTAAAACGAGACAAGGACAGTTGAAACTAATAAACCGGGAACTAAAATTAAACAGTAAACTACCAGACAAAACTAAACAAAAGATTCAGACAAGCTTTACAAAAGATGATGAAAATATTATCGTTAACAATAGAATATGCATTAAGATTTCAAAAGTAGAGTAGGAGATTCGCGAATAAGGCAAAATAAGACAATTTAGATACTAGGAATAAAAACTATACAGATTATGTTACAGTAGAGTGATGCTTTATAAATATTAAAAAAATATCAATGTGCATACACGATAAGACTGAATTAGAATATTCTAGAAAACCAAACACAAAAATAACGTCTAGAAATCTACTTATAAAAGGTCTAAACGTGGAGGTTAGATAATCAATAGTCCAGGGGCTATAAAACATACATGTGTAAAAACACATTTTTAATAAATACTTCTAGTCGACCGTGTCGGGAATCGAAACCAGAGACCTGTTGCGAGGTACGCACTAACCATTCAACCGCGAGATGGACGCATGGCAGCTTCGCATAACAGTGTTATTTTTTGACAACTGTCGATGGAATTCCATTGTAATGCTATTATAATGACTTATATTTAAATATAAGTTACCAATTAAAAATACTTGGTACACTACCACTTATTTATTTTACCGATTAGCGCTTTAACCAGTCTAAAGATGCCCATTGGAGGGTAAAAGCGCTAATTAGTCAAATAAATAAGTAGAGTGTGCCAAGAATTTTTGATTGGAAATTTTTATTCAAATGTACGTTATTATATCATAATAAAAAATAATTTTCACGCAAGTTGACGCCAAAACCTGAAGTGATACAGATAATGATGATAATTAAGTTAAAACACAGAACGTAGATGGCATAATAACATATTATGACACTAACAAATTTGCTTCGGGACAACCCCTAGTCATATGTTGAAATAACAATCAGTTGCAAATTTATCTAAAATCGCACGAAAAAATACCTGTTGATTTCGGCTTCTGGTTGTAAAATAATTATTATTCCGTACTGCAAAAGACGTGCGAAGTGATCCAACAATGGTGGTTTAATTAACGACACGTAAATCTGGGAGGGCTGTCGTGTATAGCAGGGCTACAGAACTAGTGGTACGGTAAATTAATTTAAAAAAAAATTGCACCGTGTTTATTTCGAATTCGGGTAAAAAAACCGTGCAAACTATGCACATTTTTTTCCATAAATGCATAAAAATAGTGCAAAAAAACAAAACACAAAAAACATTTTTTATATCTAATGTGTCGTCATACGTCATACCCTTATAAAATAAAATGGGGAAGTTCAGTGGTTCGAAAAAAAAAGTTAATATAGTTTAATAAAACTAAGCGAAAAATACTTTTGAAAATTTTTATACATCGTATTATCAGCGCTATGATTTTTCAAAATGTTGTAGTTCTGAAATAACTCCGCGTGTTACGTCAGATGTTCTCTTCCGCTTATTATCTGTCTTCTGTTCTGCCGATTGGTCGGTATACGGTAAGCAAACCGGATATCTTTTACAGCTCTCTCACTATTAGTTGATTCATATGAACCAGTGGCGTCGTTCAAAGTAGTTCGTTTTTATGAAAATATTTTTTACGCACATTTTCAAGGACACTGCGGTACAATTTGATACTCTATTTTTTACCGCTCGCAAGGAAACAATTTTTGTATAGAATTTCCCGCAGAGCTGAAGTTCCTCATTGATGGTGCATAGTTCGCCGTATTAACATACTGGATATAGCATATTTCAATCATCAATTACAATCAGGTAAGATGCTCAGTCTTACGCTTCAGGTGCAAATCCAAGGACAGAGATAAATTGCAGTGTAAAACCACCTTCAAAATGAATATTTCACGTCGACTCTACCAAGAGTTGAACCTCAGACCTCAAACATGTCACAACACTCCAAACCCGCGAAATTAAAAAATTCCCACTATTTCGTGAACACACCTCGTATCTATGTAGTTTTTATTGTTAGATTGAGATTTGTTTCATAGAGCCAAAAGGTTCGTTATCTCTGGGAAGTATTCACAAAATACAGAGCGGTCGCAGCCGATAGAACGTCCTCTAGGGTCGCGCTTTGTTTCCCCTGAACTACAGCATAAGGGAATATTAATAATTACGCGATATCACAATACCAAGGAAAACGGCTCATTTACAGTACGCGCCATCTCGGATCTTAATTTCGTTCGCGTCTCCGAAGGCAGATCAACATATCAACAATAGACCCCACCCCGCCTTGTAGGATACGACAGGACGCTTTTCTCAGCTCTATTAAACTATTTATAAGGACGAGAATTAAACTTAAGCCCATACATCCTGTTGTATGAAAATACCTACTTACTGAACAACCAACAGAAGGTAACTGCTTATAATTTTAAAAATGTAGTATCGGTAAAAATATTATCAGGATAAATACAAATCATTGTTAAAATGGAAGAAAAACAGTTATTTGAGAATGTCCTAATTTAATGTTTGTGTTAATAATTCAACATAATCATAAAAAAATTAAATAACAGTGTGTTAAGTGATCGCTAATCACTTTTTACCAACCAATGATGGGTTATAAGCCCTGTAAATGCCTAGACTCAGATATTTTGTTCTCCAAATGTAACTGTAAATAGTTTATCTTAAAAAAAATAAAAAAATATCTATCGTTTAAATTATTTTTTTAAGTATAGCATCTCCGACCTAAGCAGGGTAACGTTAGATATGAAGCCAGAGAAGGAATATTAATAAAAAAAAATAGATACATAAATTGGAACATAAGTATTTAACTAAAAATAAAAATCATACAAAAATTAAACTTATTTACAAAACATATTATAACTATATAATTTTATTTAATATTCCAGAAAATTTTAGGAACAGGCATATATATGTGTAACAATATTTATTTATGAACGTATTGGCTTCTGATGAAGGTAAAATTATTAATACATATGTTTAAAAAACGTTAGCACGCAACATAACTAAAATGTTCAATATGTCGGCAGATAATCTAAAAGTTGTACAGAGTTAAATAAAATGTTGTAGGTATGTATCTCTAGCCACCTTCAAGAAACTCCCGAAACATTACTATACTCGTATATCCTCGGAATCCTGAACTCCCGGTAATTTAATGTTTTTAAAAATATATTTTTTTATCCCTTTTCTTTCCTTGGTTTCTCTTTTTCTCTCCTTCAAATCTCATTATCTAATGCCACATTCCTCATCATTTAATATATGTAACATAATGAACTTTTTAAAAAGTTAATATGTGCCAGCCTTGTCTCCTCATTAAAAAACAGCTGTTATTTTTAATTCATTCATCATCATTCCCTTTCCGCACTAAATGGTGGATAGGGCACTACATCGGTACGCCAATCACAGCGTATCTTGATCATTTTTGTAACATGAAGAGAAGATGATCAGTCTTACGCTTCAGGTACCAGTTCAGGGACTATGAAGTATTCTAGTGTAAAAACACCCTTTAAAATGAAAATTTCATGCTAACCATGTCGGGACCGAGACCTCTTGCATGGTAGGCAAACGCGCTGAGAGGTTATGTTAGGTTTTTTTTATCGTGTATGTATATGTATTTTGATACATATTTTTGTTTTTTAGTACAAATTTTTGACCAATTCTTCTATTGACCAGTCAGTTTTTGGTTGGCTGGAAGATATTGCTTTTAGCGATAAGTCTGCCCAAGGAATTATTCTTTGTATTTGAAGTTTCAAATAAATAAATATGTTGAGCAATTCGTTGAGAGAGAGACCTTTCTTGTATTGATTTGCAACGGAGCATGTAAATGATTTATTTTGCTACTTGAACTAATATGGTAGTTACAGAAAGCATATCTACGGATCTATCACTCTTTTAGATTATTGATTTTAAAGGTTAAATATTTATATAAATATATTATTATTTATTTATTAACGGGCGTAGCCAATTTGTACAAAATGTATAACATAGTTAAAAGATATAGTAAAACAAAGTAAAGGTAAAGCACAGTAAATATAAAAATGATAAGATTTGTGATAAAACAGTGAAACATCGATAGAAAAGAGATAAAATATAAGATAAATATTTAGTTTGTAAATCTTGAATGCATAATTATGATGTGCACGTAGGTACTTATTTTATTTTATTTATTGGGGATATCACTAACAAAACGTATAAGTGGAGAGTTCTGGGCATAGTTCGTACGAACTGCTGGCAGATGAAATAGAGAGCTCGACGTGTGACGGGTGCGGTAGCCGGGGACATGTAATGATAACTCCGACAAAAAAGCCGGACTATCAAGGCGTCCACTAAGTATGTCACGAAGCACCCCCATGTTCAACAGTAGACGGCGATCTTCTAAAGTAAGCAAGTGGTGTTTTTTGCAGGAAGACATATAATTGAGATCGGTATACCTGCATCTCCAGTTACAAGCCTTATTTCATTTCATTTCATTTTTTTGCACCACAATAGGCCAGGAGGCCCAATTACAGTGGTGAATTACATTACAGAACAACCAGGCTTGAGAAAAATCACATTTTTATTTTTTGTGTTCTCACCGGGAATCGAACCCGGAACCTTCCGTGCGTGAGTCAAGCGTCTTGACCACTACACCACGGAGGCCGCCGGCCGTTAAGATGTCTAAGAAATGTCCATTGAATTTTCTCGAACTTTTCTTTATGTGTGACATATTGTGGAGACCAAACAGAAGAGGCATACTCGAGCAAACTGCGAACATGAGCAAAGTAGACCATTTTAATACACGCGATATCTTTAAATACCTGACATGTACGAAGTACAAAACCAAGGTTTCTATGTGCGCGGGTCAGTATGTCATCAAAGTGATTCTCAAATGTAAGTTTGCTATCAAGAATAACACCCAGATCGCTTATGTATTTTGTATACGTTAGCATAAATAAATGGAATTTTACATATAAAAAAAGTGGATTTTATTACTATTATCGATTGTATTATTACCGTACGATTTTCGAATCGGTACCATTACTAATTTTTTTTGAAACTTATGTTTAGCACCGGATGAGAAATTGTTTAAAAAGCGGTTTATCGGGACTTATATATTTATCGGGTGTATAAAATTCCGAAAATATTTTTATTTCAGAATAAAGACTGATTACGAATGTTCGTAACTAGCATCGATCAACCTTTCTGAATTTTCTCCATCTTACATATTAATATACTACATCACATATGTATGTTGGTTTGAGGATTTTCAGGTCAGTACATCTAAACCAGCACAACGTTGAATACTCGTTGAATAACTTCGCTACAATAAAATAAGAATTTATTCCTACTTTTTAAAGATTTTCTGCAGCTTTTGAGATCAACGCCAGTCCGAACTCTCGGGTAGCCGAGATATGCGAACGGTTCTATCTTGCTCCCAGTCATTTGAAAATCACAATGGGCGGAATTACGCGATGAAAAATTATCGGGAACATTTATCAAGCGCGGAAACATTTTCCTCGCTACGCTTTACCGAAAGCATTTAATTTTAAAAACTCCCCTACACAGCAAGGGGGAATTTTACCCGTTCACGACCAGCTCACTTAAGTTGTGAGTGCAATTTTACCAATACGTGCTCTATCGCTGAAAATACTCTTTAACCAGCTTTGGCAGAAGGATATTGTGAGTAGAGATTTTAGAACTTAAATTAAAAAATCCGCTAAACTGTAGATATTATTTTATTATATTTATTCGGGATTTTTACAGTTTTTATACACGTGCATAAGCCTACACACTTTTTAAGTTTTTAAAATACCATGAAACATTTTCGAATTTAGCTATTTTTCCCAGCCATGAATTGTTGCTTAATGTTACCGACTCGAAACATTGAAAAAAAAATATGTATTCATATGGTTTAATATTTAATATTTATTAAACAGACACAAACCGTTACACTGTCGTGTATGCAGAAAGGGTAAAGGCAATTTACTCTGTAATGTAATGTATTTATTTCTGATAGTCATAAAAATAAAATTTGAGCACCTAGTTATACCTTAGCAAATAAACAACATATTGACAAAAATAATTTCAAAAATAAAATATTGTTACAAAATCTAGACGCTTTCCGATGACACTCTGTCTACCTATATATTAATTTTTGTTTTTAACAAAAACCATCGCCATCCCAAACTATGTGATTGACCCAGCATCCATAATCTCTGTAAGCAACTTATTAAACATCTCAAGTCCTTTATGATACAGATTGTTCTAAGTTGTCTGGATTATTATTTTACGGAGACTGAAACCTTCATCTCCTCTCGTAGGATAGCGATGAATTTCGTGATTACGCTGAAGATCACTGAGCATGTATTCGGGCAGTATTTTTTTATTTTATTTAAATATTAATACTGATGCATCTACATTACTCTTTGCTTTACCGAAAGCTTGTTCAGTACTGTCAATATTGTGTTGAATCTTTGCATATCTGTCGTATCTCAACATCGTTCTCATTCCCCTATTCTGAGCTTTCTGCATGACTTTGTATTGATTTTCAGTGCTCAAAAAGAGAATACTGGAACAATAATTGAAATGCGGAAAAACGATTGCCTTAAAATTTTTATTACTTTTATTCGAACCGAGATTTTTTTCTTAATCTATTTAAAAATCCAATCTTCTTAGAACGTTTGTTGTTGATATACTTAAAATATGTATATCAACAACGAAATTTTCCCGTGAATATTCAGTTTATCATTCTTAATTTTTTTTTAATGCTTACCCTCATAAATATTCACTTTTGGAAACATTTAATTTAATTAAATTTGTATTTAACCAACAAGATACTCGATTTGAATATATTTGCATCTTATTGTTATCATCATCAACATTAACATCTTGGGGCTGGTCCAAGTTGCCACTTTACACACTGTGTAACATATTTGAACATTTATATTCCTTCAACTCTGTCATCTGTTGATGTTTGTGAAGTTTTAAAATACAACCTTTATAAGCCCTGTAGATGTCTTGACTTCTATATTACCTTCTCTAAAATGTTCTTCATGTTAATATTAACAGCGCCACAGGGAGTTAAATCCAGTTCTTGTCTAGAAAAATTTGGACAAACTCAAAATATTGTTGATCATCGACATTGTTTTTAGCCACATAGAGCAGAGTGTCACCAGCGAAAAGTTTGACAGAAGAATATTTAAGGCACTTAACAATATCATTTATATAAATAATAAAAAGTATTGGGCCCAAAACTGACCCCTGTGGAACTCCTAGATTAGTAGTTTTTTCGAAAGAAAGTGCATTTCCAAATGCTGTTTTTTGTGCTCTATCATTTAAATAATAAGTAAACCATTTTGGCTCATTATTGATTTACAATTTACACAGAAGTCTACTTCTTTCGATTGTTTGAATGGTCTTTTGAAATCAAAGGAAACGGCTACTATACACTTTTTTTAATCAATACAATGTTTCTATTGATTTACAATATAATTTACTGCATTTTCTAAATCCAGGTGGTTCACTCGGACAGACGGACGCACGCCGATTGTTAAGACTTTTGACATGTCCATCTTCAAGTATTTGTTGGATTTGGTCGAGTCACGTTTTTTACGATCACATTTGTTTTCTGCATCTATCAACATTCGAATCGTAAATCTTTTTAGCCTTTATATTGCTCCCCATCCACTCTACATGTCCAAACCAACGCAGGGCTCATGAATTAATTTTGTCGATAAAAATATTTATAAGGCATTCAATAAAAATTAAGCGAAAATCAAGTTAAATTTTAATAAATAATATTGTTCGAGCTAACTTCAAGTACGATATTTTAAATTTCATATTTGTTTATTGAGACGTTATACATCTTTACTAATGAACGTAATGAAGTAATTCAACTATTTTAGCTAGAGACATTAAAATTTGAATAAATAAAGCCAATCTGATGAAAACATGAAAAAAGCTAAAAGGAAAATCGAGTGCTCGGTTTAGCATCATGTCTCAAGAGATTCTTATTCTGAATATTATGAAGTAAAGTCTTCTTATCGACTCTAAAACGAAATAAAACAGTATGTTCAGTAAGAAATCCAAATGAATGAAATCCTGACTACGAAAACCTAGAGATGCCACGAATAGTGATTTGGCCGAATACCGAATATCGACTACGCTCTCGGCCGAGGCGCCGAATACTCATTGGCCGAATGTTCGGCAAAAGATGTGTGCATTTTGCATGTGACAGGTTACGACACGATTTCGCGAGGTATTATTTATGAGGAAGAGCGCAATCGTTTGCTACCAACAAATGCGGATTTTTTTTTAAAATTCACTCATAGATTTTAAGTATTGAACTAAAAATTTGTGATTGAAAAAGATACATTTTTGAGTAATACGTGCGTTTTTTTTCATGATTTGGTATTCGGTATTCGGCCGAGTACCGAATAGTGGCTGAATATTTGTGGCATCTCTACTAAAATTATAAGGTATAACAGTTTCAAGAAGAAAATGGTAAAACAAAAAAAGTAATGTGTACATGAACTCAAAGTATAACGATGTAATTTTTTTTTATTTTTACCATTGACTCTGCTTCGATATGTGAAGTTCTCTCGGGAATTATTTTAAAGAAGTAAGCAATAAGGACTAGAGATGATCCTTTTTTATTATCCAAGATTAACCGCATTCTTGTTGGAAGTTTTCAAACTCTTTGAACAAGTGATTGCCAATTTAATATTGAAATAATAATAAAATAGTAGTCGCTTGCAAAATACTGCGAGATAAACGGAGTTTTACTACCCTTATAACTTCTAGGGGTGATAAAAGTTTCATTATCAGAGCTTTAGTAGACCGATGTACCCGTTTCAAATTTGAAAGCTGACCCCGGGAATGCGTAATCGCTTATATTATATTTTTTAATTACCATCTATGAAGTCTTTGTGGCCATTTTATATTCTCATTTAAATCGTTAAGTAACGTAATTACGGGTCGTTCGCTAGAAAAAAACAGTTGATCGCACGGAAAGTCTGATTCTTCAGAATAAAAGTAAGTTATGCTTAATGTTTGACGTCAACATATTTTAACAAGAACGTTACACGAAAAAAATTGAGAAATGAATACGGCAGATTGGTGAATGTTTAGGGTTCCAATATTTGGCAGGATCTCGTCGAGACGATTTGGGATGGGGAGATGTAGAAACAAAAAATGCATTTTTTTTATTAATTAAAAAGATATTGAGTATCTGTGCCTTAAAGGATAAAACACGGGAGTTACATTGGACGATACGTTCAGGACACATGATTTTGTTATTGTGTGATTTCCAAAACAACATAACTTTTGAACCAAATGAGACAATTTCAATCTACACAGAACGGTTAATTTAAAAATGGCGTATCTGGGACTAATGACGTTTTTTGCATTAAAACAAAGTCGATTTCAGATTTTTATTTCAACTTAGAAAAACATTTTTATGACAAACGTAGAATCTGGTTTTTTATTCACGTATAAAATAGCTTATTGCGATAATTTCTGCGTTTTTAACGTCAAAACGGCATAAATCGGACTCCCACGTTATATCCTTACTTTTCTCATGATTTAACTTTTTTGAGCAGTCTTTTTTGCTCTTTTTTGTTTTTGGAGAACTCCGTGGAAGTCATCTAAAAAAAATAAACTAATTACAGTCCCAGACAGCGGACGATTTCTTTCATCGAGTTGAAAATAAACACTCGCATAATTTCAATAACTGAAAAAAATAAATCCGTTTTTCTTCCATTGAATCTATAGACTTCCGTCGAGGCAAGTTCAGCCTCTATGAAGTACTTTAAATACATAAATCGCTGAAAGCATTAGCCACCCAATCTACTAGTTCGTGGAAGATTTTTGTCAGTTAACAGGGTGCTGCGTTGTGCAACTTTAAATCGGGACATTGTAGATTTGGTCGGGACGGAGGGCTCAATAACGGCGAGATTCCTGATCCTGATCGGAACGGATGGCAACCTAACGAACGTTACTCAGTGTTAAAGTTTATGACATAAAGCAGTCCATAACAACTCAGAAGCAAAATAATTCCTATATTATATTCATCCATATTTATTTTTCTTTACTGAGCTATATATCGTATTAATTTGATAAATTGTTGATGAACCACTGAATATATCCTATATTATCTGCAGGTTTATTTATATTTTAATGGGTCTCTAAAATGCTAAATATTCACTTCTCAAACATAATATTACAACAGAGATGGAGAACATTTCTGAGAGGGAAATACGGAAGTCTATGCATTTACAAGATATGAGGGTATAAGACACAAACTTAAAAATCTCCACCAAAAAAGAAAAATTAGTTATTGATGCCAAAATAAACTATACAAATAAACCTACCTACCTAAATATAGCGTAATTCAAAACCGCCTCTAAATCTTGCAAAAACAGATTTCAATTATACTACTTGACACCGCAAACTTAGCATTCTCCATTCTGCATTAATTAGAAATCTCACAATTCTTTTTTCACAGATTTTCGCAAATATCTAAGAAACTCCTTCAATAGAGATTTCTTGTTTTTTTTTTTCTTCTAATACCGTAATGACCTGCCAGTGGCTGGTTTAAGTGATAACCTTCCATCATCATTCCCTTTCCGCACCTAATGGTGCATAGGCCACTGAATTGGTACACCAATCGTAGTGTATCTTGATCATTTTTGTTACACGAAGGTAAGATGATCAGTCTAACGCTTAAGGTACCAGTCCAGGGACTATGAAATATTCTTCTGTAAAAACAATGTTTAAAATAAATATTTCACGTTAACCATGTCGGGAATCGAGCCCGAGACCTTTTGCACGGTAGGCAAACGCGCTGACCACTACACCACGAGGCCGACGCGACACGATAACATTACACATTACAAAAATGTTGAAAAGGTAATTTAAAATTATCAAGATTATTTTTTTGTGTAATAGGTAATAGGTCTCTGGAATACATTGGTCGTATACAATTTAATAAACTGCCTGATGACCTTAAAAATGAAATGTCGAGTGGTAAATCTCAAAGACCAGAAATGAAGACCTATTTCTTGAATCTTTTTGAAAGTGATAGTTTTTAGCTCAGTTTCTGTGAATAGTCTATATATTGTGTTTTAGGTTTAAATGTTTTTCTTTTCTTTTTTTAATATTAAGTTCACAGAATGTTTAAATGTTTTTATTTTCTTTTTTAATATTAATTTCACAGAATGTTTAAATGTTTTCCTTTTCTTTTTTAATATTAAGTTCACAGATTGTTTGAATGTTTTTATTTTCTTCTTTAATATTAAGTTCACAGATTGTTTAAATGTTTTCTTTCCTTTTTTAATATTAAGTTCATAGATTGTTAAAATTTGTTTAAATTTTTATTGTTTAAATGTATACTATGTATTGTTACAAGGAATGTACTATTTTTTTTATGTACCGTCCCAAATGAGTTTTCTCGTACAACTCCTGGGAATATAATATCATGATATTCATGTCTTATATGTTTTATTAATAAATAAAAAAAATATATAAAAAAAACTAATAAATTAGTAGAATGATTTAACTAAATTACTGCCAGAGAGAATTACAAAGTTCGGTTCGTAGTGGGGGCCGATGTTCGTGTTATGCAAAATATCAGAAGGTGGTGGAAATCATCCGAGAAGTATTATATACTAAATATAATGGATACTCATAAAAATGAAGGAGTCATAAAAAAACCCATTACGATTTAAAATTGATAAACCTATCGGGTTCTGCTACGTGCAGGACCTAGGTTTATATGAGTTTACCTTTCACCCTTTCAGGGCCGTCATTACGAACGCCATCTTCACTGGTACATGTCGAGACGGTGTAAAAAACATTGATATTTATGTATGAAAATATGTATATTTCAATAAAAATTAAAAGAATCATCGTCCGTAACCTGTAATTGAAAACGTTTAGAAAACAAAATTCAAACATACCGCATTTTGAGGACGATGCGACGCATCGGACCACAAGCCTACACATTTTTATCGATTGTTGCGCGGTATGATCGATAATTCTGAAATTATGATGAGCATTGGTTTGTATGTTCCTGATAATTACCTAAGACAGCGTCAGGATAGATTGTTTCATATTCCGATATTCAGGACCAACCTGCCTATGGATATGCCTGTTGGAAGGGCTACCGCTATGCTGAACAACATCGCTCTGGATATTGATCTGTTCCATGTATCCGAAGGGGTTTTCCGGAGCAGGATTCTTCGACTACTTTGACATGAGTCTCTTTCGTGTATTTTTTTTCTTTTCTATAATATGTACGTATCGAATATATTTTTGTAATGTATATGTTATATTTAAAATGAATAAATTGAATTGAATTGAAGATGCAGTCCAATTTTTGGTTGAATTTTCAGGGTAAAAGGTGCGTCTTATGGTCCGAAAAATACGGTATTCTATTTTTCATACAGAAAACTTAATTTTACTTTGTAGATAAAATTGAAGATAAATTTTAACTACCCTTTAGAAGAATACGGACCCTGATCTGAATTAATTCCCGTAGATAAAAAACATATTTTGTAATCTGCATGTATGTGTCGGCCTCGTGGTGTAATGGTCAGCGCGTTTGCCTGCCATGCAAGAGGTCTCGGGTTCGATTCCCGATATAGTATATATGAAATATTTATTTAAAAGGGTGTTTTTACAAAAAAAAAAAAATTATAGTCCCTGGACTGGTACATGAAGCGTGAGAGTGTTCATTTTATTGAAACACAAGCGGGATAAGTCATTTCGTTTAACAAACTCGAGTACCGTGTCGTAATAAAATTCCTCACCAAACAAGGAAAAAATCAGAAAACTATCCACAAAGAGATGTCAGAAGTTTACGGGGAGTCTGCTCCTTCGTTATAGACAGTTCAAAAGTGGTCCAGTGAATTTAAGAGGGGCAGAGAGAGCAAAGAAGACGACGAGCGATCCGGTCGGCCTATCGAGGCCAGTAGTGAAGAAAATCTGGAAAAAATTCAATATGTCTGGGTCTTTCAATCCTTCTTTATCTAGAGGGATGTCCAGCTATGATTCTCTTGGGTACGCGCGCATTCGGCATTATTTGCACATGTTCAGCCCATCTCAACCTGAGCAGTCTTTTGTACATACCTAATAAAATGAGTGAAATAATTATCTTGAATCTAGACAAAAGAATATGGATCAACTTTAGAGGAAAGATTATTCCTTTAAGACCAATTTTCAGCGAGCTACGTACCGATATTCGTAAATCTACCAAATTTTCAATAGATCGTTTGATTATGAAATTCCTAAGGGTGAATAAGGGGGCTGGAGTCAACGAAAAACACAAAATAAGGGCTGTAAAATTGAATTATACGCTAGAAGCAATCCCCCTGAAAATAGCGATCGAGTATCGAAATTCATGCGATTTCGGGCGTTTGGGCTTCTAAACTCGGTAAAATCGGTCAAGAAATCCGATAAGTATGATTTATGATTCTTTGGGTAAAAGGTATCAATGAGATGTATAATTAATGAACTGGCGAGAGTAATGTGGCTGGACCGTGGCGGGGGTGGAGGGGAGGGGGTTACTTCGGCGTCTGGAGGGCGAGACAGACGAATAAGGGTACTTCTACACAAGTCCTGGAATATTCCTGTAAATGCACACAGTGCGAAATAGAATAACCCAGTAATAATTATGAGTATTATTATTATTTATCGAAATAATTAAATTTTGGGGCCATGCTCTAAAAGTCGTAAATAAATTAAGCTAAAATATATGAATTTGTTTAATTCACTAAATACTCGTTTTTTCATAAAAAAAAAGGGTCAGCATTAAAGCAGGAATACAATACATATCTGTACTTGAATATAAATATTCTATACAGAAAGAGCGAGTTAAATGGTCAAGGCTCCGATTATGAATGAAAAAAATAATATTTATAAGTAATTGTTTTTGTAACCTGTATGATAACAAGTTACCAACATACAAAAAATATACTATACCCTTTACCCTGAAGATTGCTCCTGCAATGGTAGCCGAAATGTCAGAACGAATCCAACTTAAACGAGATCACCCAAAAAGAATCATATTGATAACAATGACCGTGAAAATCTACGCACCTTTTTTTTATATTTTTAATTTATTTTTTTTTGTTTTTTTTTTTACAATACACATAAGAAGTACAGCAGAATATTAAAAAAATAAAGGATTACATAGCAAAGATGAACATATTTTTTTCATACAAACATATTTATTTTCGTACCGAAATTTCTTTTTTACTTTATAAACAACTGAAGATAACTCTGTTAACTTCCCATTGTAATCGGGGCCCGGGTAGATATAAATAAAGGCTGTAAACCAGTGGCGGCTTTTTCTTATTTCCAAAGGGTCAATGACCTCCTAAAATTTGCTACTGAAAAAATGTACCTACCTAAAATATATTGTAAAGAAAGGTAATTAGGTTTTGTACAATATATTTTTTAAATCATTCATTCAAATATGAAGGTATCTATTAATCTTCATATTTTATACATGTTATCTAGAATAATATTAAGAAAAATCACCGCATGTGCCTGTCAAATCCGCTATTTTTTTTATATATTTTTTTTTAATTTTATTTTCTTTTATTCAGGAAACATACAGTACAGTAACAAAGTTTAATATTTTACACAATTGGACTTAATTCTAATGGACCAGTGAAGTTTCCATATTAAAAAGCAATTAAATGTAAGGTTAATTATGAAAGTATAAAAAAGAGAAGGAAAAAGAAAACATAAATGAAAGTTGTTTAAAAATTAAAATTTAAGTGGAAAAAATATATTTTAAGGTTTGTAGTTTGTAGTGAGTATTTACAAATGGAAATAATATTAAAAATGAAGAAAATTTGTAAGAGTAAATAAGAATTAAGAATGGAAATAAAGAATGAAAAACATGCTCAGATGTAAAAATAAAATAAAATAGTAATAACATTAAAAAAAAAAAGAAAAACATAAACACTTATGCTATATGCTATTATGCTATATTAATTTTATGTCGAATGCGCGGGTCGTTTCTGTAACTGTCCCAAAGTTAATGTCTTTTTGCAAATGTCAAACTCGGCTCTTCTCACCAAAACGGGTTGCACTTTATTCATGAAAGCGATTTTCAAAACTGTATTGAAGTCAGTTATTTTATTATTTGGAATATGGACTGTAAGTTGTCAATTTTAAAAATAATGTTTATTAATTTTGATTCATTTTTTTGTAATATATTTTTCAATATTTTATATTTCATATTATTTTATTTTTTCTTATCTTTGTTTTAAATTTATTTTTAAAAATTGACTAGTTCTTAAATGTTTTCAGTATTTTATTTTTATTATTTCTTTATTTTTATTACAATGTAGTACTATTATTGTTATTATAATATATTATTATAGTGTAGATGGAATTCTTCACGATGGATTAAAGATATAATTTTATGAATGTAGTGCGGTTTTAATTTGTGTTAAATTGTAATAATTTAATATTTGAAATTAATTAATTAATCTTCAAAACTCTTGAAATTTGGACTTCCAGGTAGTAAATTTGGCTAGGCAATTTTATTAAAACTCACCCTGAGTTGTCTAGAAATATTTATTCAAATTCACGGAGATAAATTGCTTGTAAAATAATATTGTATTTTCAAAATGAAGCCTTTGTTATTTCACAATCACCCGTTTAACATAGTTTAATTAACAATGCACAGTAATAAATGATGCTAAGAGATTCCTATTTTTTAAATGATTTATCGCATATTGTGTATAAATATATGACATGATTATTGTCTACATTTTTGGAGAGATTCTCAAATTTTCCGACTGAGCGAAACTGGTGGTTGCGCATATTTTGTGATTGATTTATTTTGCATTTATTTATTAGTCTTACTTTTTGCAATGTCTAAATACAATACACAGAGCGAAGATGTTAATAAATTGCCGTCACCTTTTAGTTTTTCTCTATATAAGTGAGGTCCAATTTTTTTTGTGAATCTATGCAATTTGTTAATACATTTAGTTTTAACTTTTTTTTAAATGGAAATTGGACAATTTTCTTACTCCTCACAACAATACGTTACAATAAATACATTATAAATGTAGCTTTAGAACAGGTATTTTTGTATCCAGTGAAGCTGATAGGTTTATTTTCTTGGAAATCAATAAATGTCAAATACTTATTTTGTATTGCATATATTTACTTTTATTTTTTGCCAATAAACGCCGTATTTCGGCACTGAACCTGAATAATAATGTTTAAATGACGCGACGTTATTCTAGCTTAATCGAATTAAGACGCTCCGTGTTTTGCAAGCTTGACCTTCGTAAGAAAAAAAATGTATGTACATGTTTTCATCACCATGAAACTTAAGTATCTGGTAGATGGCATTATTGTTAAATGAGAAAAGTTATTGAGCATTGCATTTTACAAACGTATAAATTCTGAGACAACTGTTGCTATCCGAAGTTTTACCTAAAGTCAAGTCATTCTAGCTTAAAATTAGGCAAAATGGATAAAGTTTTTAAAACCTTGGGGATGTAAATTAAAAAGACACAACTCTCCTTCACTCTTACTAGGGGGAGCATTGAGTGAGGCGATAAAAAGGCGATTAAAAGCTGTTGAATTTTTTTGTTGATAAAATGACAGTACGGGTTAGATCAAAATTTAAGTATTGAAATTAGACATTTTTAATGTAATTATTTTTTACTGTGATAATTGATAAAAATGACAAATAATTTTGCTGAAGTCTGCTTGTTGTTGGCTGGCATCGCAAAACGCACGGTTCGTTCTCGAGAAAAACGAGGTTTTAGAAAATATTTGAGGTACTCTGAGAGTGGTCCCTAGCATTTTGTGGTCAACTGCTCAGGAACCACAGCACAAATATGAGTTTGACATATTGTATAGGAAATTTAATCCTTCGAACGTTCACATACATCATACCGGTTCGCCGCAAGAGAGTAAAAGCGGTACGCGTGGAGGTTTTGAGGGGGCGGGGAGGAGTTACACTCCCTAGGTCGAGGGGGAGAGTTGCATATTTTAAATCCACACCCCCAAGGATCATTTTCCGCGAGGTTAAAAAACTTTATAAATTTTTGCTGGTTTTCCATACAACGAATCTAGAATGACTCAACTACTATGAATCCTCCGCATTACGTTATAAACAGATAGGTGCTAGGTCTTACATAGGTTACGATATCAAATAAAGCATTTCTATTTGTCTTTTGTTTGGTGGACGTGTAACTTCTTCAAACTTACCCAATAAATAAAATAAACGTGAACAAAAAATATCGTTTCGACATAATTTGTCAGCGAAATGAATATTGACGGGAATAAGCTATATTTTTGCGTCAAGGGAATTACTTTACAAAGTTACGCTAGTATTATTTCAGCCGGCGACAGCAAAACTAACGAATACGTGGGAGTTAATGAAAACAATTTGCAAACAGAAAACTATTAACAATCAAATCACCGGCCACTTAACTTGAAAAAACAACAACTTTCAGGAATAGGTAATAGTTTTGAAAATTGATTTACATGCACTACAACATTAAGAGCTGGTACACATACGCCAAGAGAATGAGGTTAATATTTTATTTTATTTATTTTTACAAATATACATAGAAAAAAAACGTATCCCTAACTCCATGAGGCCAAGAGTATTGTATTGAATTGGGATACAACGTAATGATAAGTGGAAGTGTGCATATTATTAAAGAATCGGCCTATATATCAGGAATAAGAAAGGCGGCCTCCGCAAGACGCTCGACTCACGCACGGAAGGTTCCGGGTTCGATTCCCGGTGAGAACACAAAAATTAAAATGTGATTTTTCTCAAGCCTGGGTGTTTTGCGATGTAATTCTCCACTGTAATTGGGCCTCCTGGCCTGTTGTGGTGCATAAAAAAAAATACCAAAAATAAAATTTCTTACATAAAGATAAATTTTATTAAAATATATGGGCAACACACTTAATATGTACAGATGTTGACGATACATCCTTTTATTTATTTTTATTTATTTACTTTATTCACAATAATTTATCGAGACACATATCCCAACTCCATGGCACCAAAGTCCTGTGTTTACTTTACGGGAGATACAAGTACTTCTTATATATTATACCAATTACTTATGCGATTCACTACTTAATGGGACCTTTTTTACTGTGTTAAGGAAATCAACTAGCTTTCATACATTTTTGGGCTAATTTTGAAAGTGCCGGCCTTCTAAATTTAATTTAATATTATAATAGAGTATAACAAAATAAACCCTTTTTATTGCAATAGTAAAGTTCTCAGTCAAGTCTGTGAGATAATATTCAAACTCAAAACATCTATTCTTAAGGTGATCTCTATATACTTCGAGGGCGAATCCAGTCCCGGCATGTCCGTTTACGAATATATCTCATGTGGATACACGTATACAGGCATGGATAAAGCTTTCACAGACAGACAAGCCATTGCGCACTATTATTGCTCCTGCCATAATGGCAGAAGAACTATCGGCTGCTGCTCCCATACTCCCGTGTGATGTGTATAGAATGGTACATGGGGTATGCGAGGCACCCGCCTGCCATAAACATTCCTGCTGAAGGGTTAGTATATATATATATATATGTTGGATCAGGAGAATTATAGAGGATAACATTAAAATATTTTTACAGTGATTATTTTTATTTTATTATCCCCTTGAGCCTTTTTATAATGCACGTGAGACTAAAACGCAATTAACTACTATTACATCACTTTATATATTATTTTTGATACAACAAAACTGCTTTGCATCTATGCTTAGTGATACTTTGAGACTAAATATTCAAACCTAAATCAAAGAATCGAATTAGAACTTTGGTAAAGTAATAATTTTTTTGTATAATGTTGAGTTCTATTTAAATAATGCGTTTATATTTTTTAACCGGCAAAAAATATCAGCCCAATCTGGGTGATCTCCTTTGAAAAATTGACAAGTACAATTGAACGTAGCTATGCAGAAAGCAGCCAGCCATAGAAAAGTGAAACTGTAAATGTAAATAAGCAAATCTAAACAACAGTTGGAATGTTTTTGACTTTGACAAATGATAAACAATAAATACATTAGTTTTTTATACTACAAACAAGAACCTAATTATGTATTTGACCGTAAGATTTTTCTAGTCCTTTAGGTATTTTCTGCAAATTGAGAAATGCCATTTTTGTGATATACGCTATTTTCAGAAGTAGATTAGTACAGTATGTATGTAATGTATGTATGAAAGCGGTTTGGCTGTTTTTAGCAGAACATAGAATTGACCTTGCACCCGACAACACCAATATCTTTTTCTTTTTTATTGTTGACTGGCTGCTTTATGCATAACTACGTTCAATTAAACTAGTGGTTCTGAACCTTTTTGAAGTCAGGGAGCACTTTTGATCGTAAGAAAAATTCGCGGTACACCAAAACTTACGATTAAAAAAACATGCAAAGATAACTTATATTAAAAATAAAACTGATTATTTTATTACAGGCAAGCTAAAAATTGCATTAATTAAAGAAATGCATAAATACTCCAATGAAACTTTTTGCTGCGAAAATTATTTCATGTGACACCTGAGCTTGCCGGCTTTTACAAATTTCAGCGATATTAGGTCTAATATTTGATAAAGCTACTTTCATTTTTTCATCCAAATTGCTAAGTCTTTCGCGTTTCTTTGTTTTCTACTACTACTACTACTACTACTACCATTACGCCATTTCCCCGTAGGGGTAGGCAGAGAGAATGGACCGCCACACACGTCTATCCTGGCATACAATCCTAGCCTCTTCCACATTCATACATCTTGTCATACATGCCCCTCGGTTCTTTGTTTTAATATTGGTTAATGTCAAGAAACCTAGCTCACACAAATATGACGTTGAAAACTGTAATAAAATTTTCAGAGCTGGGTATTCGTTTTGAACAAAAATCCATCCAGAGTTATTTCTGAGAATTTCATTTTTAGAGTACGATCTGTTGATAGAGTAATTAATTGTTCTTCTTCTTGATACGAAAATTCACAATTCGATGTATCCCTAGAAGTATCAATTACCGCAAAGGGATTTCGTATCCAGACATAATTTTCTATATTTATTGAAGGAAAGTAATATTCAATATTTTCTTCCAATAAAGTAAAACGTTCTTTTATGGCTAAAATAATTTCCTCAGCAGTGTTTTCATTTAACGAAGGAAACAAATCTACTTTTTTCTCTTTCTAAAATGCGATTTACCAAAAAGTAACTTTTTTCCGAAAGGCTGTCAATTTGTCAGTGGATGTCAATATTTTTTTCTTCTCTTGCTTGAATGCTGGCATTGACGCTATTCAAGTAATAAAACATATCGGCTAAATACGCCATTTTACCAGATTTTGAAGACATTGTACAAAATCATCCTTACCTTCATTTTGGTCAGCATAAAATTTTGGTTTTTATAATTTCGTGGAAAACGTTAAATTTGTTACCAAACAATCTTAGAAATGGCACTACCAAAAGTGACAAGGGCAAAATAATAGACTGGCTATTCGATCAGGAGTTTACATGTTAATAAAATTGAATATTTGTAAATATGGATATATCTAAAACAGAATTTATAATTATGTAATATTCTCATGGATATTTATGTGTGTATATGTATGTTCATATGTATGTATGTGTATATATATATATATGGATTTGGATAAGGATATGATATAGACTTAGATATAGATATGGATATGTTAAGAAATAGTGTTTTTAATAAAATGCTTTGTGCCTATTAAATATGTACACACTTCTGTTTTAAATTTTAGTACTCCATTTTTACATTTTTCTAAATATTTTTTGAAAACATACATTATATGTACTTTTTTTCGCTCCTTATATTTTAGTTAGTAGTAATTATTATTATACAACTATGAAGTGTTATCAGATGATTTAATGTAAAGGATCTTTACCGACAAGCCATATTAATTGGCTTGGTGAGTCTGGTAAAAATAAAAAAAAGATGTTTTAAAAAACAATAAAAATCATTTTTATATTTTTGTAATTCCTTTATAGTCGAAAAGTTAATGTTCGAATAACTTACATTGAAGAACTGTTTTAATTATTAAACAAGTTTTAATTATAAGTTATATGTATAACATAACGATCTAAAAAGCGCTAAAAATCTACTCATCTATTTAACTTGCATTTAACTTGCACTATGTGTAAACATCCTGTGCTTGGAGGAGATTATGTAGTAGCTATGAGAGCATTTGCCCTCCCCTCAGTAGTTCGGCTCCTCAAAGACAAGGACCTAGGCTCGGTTGGGCAAGAATTAACTTACGGAGACTCGTCACAAGATCTAATGAGGCGCAGCGACGCAAGGAGCATATTCAGCATTGACCCCTATCATGAGATATATGTGTAAACATTAATATTCATATATATATGAATGGGGTTCGAACCGTCAGTAGGGTCGCAGTGAGTAACATCTTTCTGGAGGGTGTTATTCTATTAAATGCTGCGAATGCCCAGTCGCATTCCACCGGCAACACTACTGACTAGTCCAACTCGTTAGCATCCACGTCGCGAACCCTAGGCAATGGGATCACACCCAAGACGGTGTGATCGCAGCAGATAACGAGAGGATTAAAGGTGAGTTTCTGGCGCCTCCAAACCAGAACCAACCAGCTAAGGGAAAGTAGCCCCGACAGAAAAATCTACCAGAGAAGGCAACGGGAAACCATTCTGGTCATCTTTTCCCAGGAATCACTATGGCGAGTACATCCAACAAGCAGTTGTCCTGGCCTCGGAGTGGCGCAGGACCGAGATGCTTTTGCTGTAGCGATCGCCAACGTCTGGGGGACCTGATAAGGCACCGCAAGAAGAATAAGATGAATAACAACACAGTATTAATGTAATTATTTGATGCACGGTTCTATACACGAAAAAAGAAAATATTTCAAAAGTCAGTACATAATTTTGTAAATGATAATTATCCCAAAATTAAAATGAAATACCATTTTTCGTCAACCTGTTTTGTTGAAACTGATCTTTTTTATCTGATAATTCAATATAGGATTGCCCGGAACTGTTATCTCTCATCAACTTCAGGGTGTTTGGAAGAATTACTAGACATGTACCACCGTTTTATAGCAACAATTCACGGACAGTGTATACTTGTAATGCTGTATTAAATAGACTCCCGGAACACGGCAATAGTTATTCCCACGTATCGGATATATTTAGTGTAGGAAATTGTTCTTATAGATCAAACCTATTGAATTTTTCCAACATGGTAAATTGTAATTAAACCTTTAGTATAATTGGTTATATGAAACAGTACTCTATGATTTTCTTGTTTTATTAATCCTTTTTTTTATTTCATTTGATTTTACATTTATTTTTAGGTTTAATTTTTGTTTCTAAATCTTGGGTACAAAGTAACGTATATTTTGTTTTTTTTTTTTAATAATTAACCCAAATATGTTTATATTATAAGTTTTGTAAAAGGAAATTTTGCCGTATATGTTAAAAAAATAAATAATGTTACGCTGGGGGAACATGGAATTTTAAATTGTGTGTATTTTTGTGATAGTGAAAATTGAGCCCTGTAGGTACTTAATGGCTATGATGTTTGCTAAAGGCAAAGGGGTTTCGGGGCTATACGTTTATATAGTTAAATAAATAAAAAAATATCAGACATTAAACTGTTTTGTGGTAACACTGGTAGGTACCTTTTTTTTCTATATTTTATATTTTACAACGCTGTTAATTTCCGACGTTAGTAAGAAAATCTTCGGGCGGTCTAACAGTTTTCTATACATAATTTAGACTAGATTTAGGGTAAGATACGTCCTAATCTCTCCTTAACTCCGAGTAAGTTCAATAATTGTGAGAAAGCTCCTGCTTTTATCCGAGTCCGCCTTGTGAGGGACTTACGATTGTCGTTTAATCTGACTTTATATTCTGATATTTAAAAAAAAGCCTTCTAAATAAGAACATTTTTGAAGATCTATGTAAATTATGTATATATAAGGACCCATGTATCAAAGTTGGACAATCACCGTTTATTTAAAATGGGTTTTTTGATTGGTTATGAAAGAATTTTTTCTTTTCTTACAGAAACCTAAAGATACATATCAAAAACGAACATTTACTCATTATCTTTGCATTGTGAAGTGGACATTCCATACAGTATAAGTTCTAAAGTGTCATGGAGGCTGTTATTTCATCATCTTTTCATAGTTCAAAATCAACTGCCGAAGTAAGACTGTCCTTGTCAGTTTTATAGTTAACGAGATAGAGTTACTAGTAAAAATTAATATAAAATAAAAATGTATTTTTATACACTGAATATAAACCACCCCTTGTTCACTGCTTCATAAATATTGACTATAGTAAGCTTCCATTGAAAATTGGATACTTGCAGTTCAACGGGGTTTCAAAAACGGACAACTGCATGTTTTGGTTTAAAAAACGGACGAAGACATTTTCAAATTGTGTTTTTTTGTTTAAATAATATTTATCTTAGATATTTAAAGCGCACAAAGTTAATCATTACTCATTTATTTTATGGAGGTATGAAAATATATTTAATATTGGTTTCTTGTATATCCGAAACAGAAAATCATCTCTTTTGAAAAATTATGAAAAGGGCTATAGTCTCACTTTGATACTAAGGTCCTCATATACTCGTATGTAGTTGACGACATAACCAATATTATTTCAATTCAATTACTCAGATGGAATCGCCATTACAAATTAATTACAATTAATAGCTTGGATACTCCTGACCCTAATTACGTGAGTTCTGTATAATCTATGAAATATATTATTCTGGAATAGGTCAGTATGATGGCCTTTCATTAGGAATGCATTTGTCATCTATAAAAACAACCTGCCGTGAACTTTGTAAAAAAATATTATAAAAAATGGTTTTGATACATCGTAAAAAAATAAGTGTTTTTACCATAATGGAAACCACTAGAACATACCAAAAAATGAACTAAGTAAATACTCGTAAGTATAATAATATATAAAATTCTATGCGGGGTTGTACATTTAAATTGCGTTTTACTTTACATGAAGTTCATAATTGACGATCTAACGATTATGTGATGCTATTACAGATTAATTATAATTTCATATTGACTAAAAGTTGTAGCTTATGGTTAAGGAATTCATTAAGTTTAAAATTTAACTTTAGCCATAATATAACGATTTTAATATACGAAAACGACGCCATGTGAATTTTAACGTATACAACGATAACGCAGCTTTATATAATAATTATAATAATGTAACAAAATATACAATTTATCGACGAGACAGACGGGAGTAAAACTAGAAAAAAAAAGTAATACAAATATGGCCGAAGAACTCTTGAATAAGAAAAATCTAAAATCTTCTATATGCTTTTAAATTCTCTTAAAAATGCGGTCCAATTTAAAGTATTTATAATACCTATGTGTTGTACGTACATAAATATATGCCGCGAATTGGCTAAAAGATATTAATGTTTTGTACGAAATTGTTTTTTTTAAAAAATTTATTGAAATCTATAGTCATATACACAATGATACAGTTATAATAAGATAGATACTGAATACTAGACTAAAAATGATTTCAAAATTATACTTAACAATGTACATATTGTGTCATAAGTTATATTACAGGAGAATCGAAATTGAAAACCGAAAATATAAAAATTGTGCATAATATAATACATACCTTTGTGAATTTTAAATAAAAATAAAATAGTATTGCATTTACTCACAACTTACCAACAACGGTGATGCCTGTATGTTGTCGCTAATTTCCTTTATGAATTTATTAATATTCAAGGTGAATAATATATAGCTCGCATTGGCTCAAATAATTTTACTGTACAAATTGCGAATTCTATATACGCATGATTTTTTTGCTGCATTAGTATTTACATCAACTCAGTAAAACAATTTGGTGTGACGGGTACGTTTAAAGGGTGCATGAAAATTAATTACACTAAGTAAATTAGGGCAGTCAGCAATGCCACTTAAAAGCTTGAATAAAAACATTAAGTCAGCTATCTGTCGTCTATTATCCAAGGAGTCTATCTTAAAAGGTATTCTTATTATATAACACTACTAATGTGATTTTTATAACTATTTTCATATCGCTGAGTTATTTCATATTTATTTTTTTGGCAATTCATCCTATGAAGGCATATTCATCATATTATGTAGACTGGGATTTTTAGAAGACACAAGTAGGCATAGCAGCCTCCTAAAAGTTCACACCATTCTCACACAGAAATCTTCCGATGTGATGAATCACTTCGGGGGTAAGAGAATGGGAGAGAAGTGACATTAATAGGTAAATTTATGTTTGGATTTTTGAAATACATATGTATCCGTTAGTTATTTTTTTTAATTTTTTTTATTTTTTATATTACATACACAAAATTATAATTTATGTAAAGTTGCTTTGACTGTCTAACTAGGGCTATTTACCCCGTTCTAAAACAGTCAAAAAAATATAAAAAACAGTAATCAATTTATAGAAACAGTTATAAAGATACAGGACAAAGTGAAAAACAAAGTAAAAAATGGAGTAAAAACATGGTAAAAAATGTAGTAAAAACATAGTAAAATTGTAGTAAAAACATAGTAAAATTGTAGTAAAAACATAGTAAAATTGTAGTAAAAACATAGTAAAATTGTAGTAAAAACATAGTAAAAATGTAGTAAAAACATAGTAAAAAATGTAGTAAAAAAAACGTAGCAAAAAAAATAAATTATTAAAACAAAGTAATAAATGCAGTAAAAACATAAAAACAGAATACATAGTAAGAAACATATTTAAAGTCATAATAAAAAAATGAATGTATGTTGTATGGCAAAAAGCGTATTTAAAGAAAGAAAAAAAAAACAGCATATTAAAAAATAAAGTAAAAGATGTGATCAAAATTTAAAAAAATAAATACATAGTTAAAACAAGTTAAAAAGTCATGAGGATCTTAAAAATTAAATCAGCAAAAAAGTTATTGGGCAGCCAAAAAGTATGCGGTCAGGCGTTTTCATGTCTAGGCCACACTCGCACCATGGACTTTGCACTACTTTATTTTCAAATAGGTGACTTATTTAGTGCAGCGGTGTCTAATTCTCAACCTACAAATGTTGGGTACCAATGTTTTAGGTAATTTTGCGGACTTAAATCAGGGTTGAGAAGGGACATGAAATTGTAAGCTTCTACAGTAAGAACACTTATTTTTTTCAATATTTATCACATCTTTCTTAATTTAATGCACACATTACATGTACATAAAAAGCTCAATTTGATAGAAAAAGCTCTTGCTGCTAAAATGCTAATTATAGGGATTTTAAGTGTATTTTTTTAACTTTAATTTTACAATAATTAATAAATACACAATAATGATTTTCGTAGACAAAAATGATACCTATCAAATAAAAATACTGTTTAATGAGGAAGTTCAGTATTTTTTTTATTATTTGTCAATAGACGATTAAGCTGAACCAAAATAAAAAAAATATATAATTGATGTATCTTCGCATATGTATGTATCGCGGCTATGATTTTTCAAAGTTTCGAATTTCTGAAATTAATCCGCGTGTGACGTCCCAAGTTCTCTTCCGCTTCTTCTCGGTCAGATCTGCCGATTGGTCTTAAAATATTTTTTTCCGTATATTTTCAAGAAATTTTGCCGTATAATTTAATGCTCTAATTTTTACCGCGCGTAAGAAAACATTGTTTGTATCCAATTTCCCGTAGGGTTGAAGTTCGTCGTTGGTCTTTTTTTTATTACAATATATTTAGTTTTTACGGTGGTCCGTGACCGGGTGGACGAAGAATACAGTTAAGAAAAATTGAACCAGAATTGTAGACAACTATTTTTAACTCGATGGGTGCTCTCAGGTAAAAATCCTGAGAAAATTAAATCGAGGGAAGAAACGTCCGCGTCCCGGATTCGATTCCTGGGAATCTGATACGAACATCGAATGTTAAGGATCTGGGCGTTATATTTGTGAGCACCCTGACTTTCGTGAACACATAGACATAAGACAAGATGTTAGGATTTGTTCTGCGTACTGCCAGGGTATTTAAAAGTATCCGCGTACTAAGAACTCTTTACAACTTCGCGGTCCGAAGTAGACTCGAGAGTGGCTCGATGATTTGGGGGCCACATTAACTGAAGTACTCTCTTATGATAGAGAAAATCCAAAAGAAGTTTCTGAGATATCTCTACATGAGAGAGTGCGGGTATTATCCTCGGCTCTACCCGACCGAGTTTCTCCGGAGTATGCTCGGCTACAACAGTTTAGAAACTAGAAGGAATATTTTATCGATCGTTGCGCGGTATGGTCGATAATCCTGAGATTATGATGAACATTGGTTTGTATGTTTCTGATATTTACCTAAGACAGCGTCAGCATAGATTGTTTCATATTCCGATATACTGGTGCCCGTTGGAAGGGCTACCGCCATGCTGAACAACATCGCTCTGGATGTTGATCGGTTTCATGTATCCGAAGGGGTTTTCCGGAGCAGGGCCACGAGTACAATCCAATCAAGAGTCTTTTTATGTATTTTTTGTCTTTTTATAATATGTACGTCTTAAGTTTTAGTTTGTAATGTATGTATTATTTTAAATAAATGAATTGAATTGAATTAAGGTTAAAATGAAATATTTGTTTTAAAAGGTGGTTTAACATTAAAGTATTTAATTGTCCCTTAAGTGGAAGACTGATCATCCTACCTTTCTGTAACATATGATCGAGATACGCTGTCCATCGGGTGCCGACAAGGGTATGAAGATGATGATATTCAGTTTTATTACATAAATTATAAATGCATGTTTACTAAATGAAATATTAATCCAAGTATCCAAGTTACCAAGTAAGTTACATAGTTAAGAACACGATGAATATTTTAACTTCGCGTTGGCTGCGAAGGGCCGAGTTTCGTCAAATTGTTTGATTTGAATAAACGTTTAATTAGTTGAGCACTTTAGGAGTTGGATTAGTTAGTCGTAACACGAGGCGGTTTATTGGTCGGAAAGGGAAGGGAAGGAATGATATCGTGCTCTCGGGAGATATCCGAAGGCGTTAGTTCTTAACAGGAAAATCGCGTTAGATAGTTGGCATTTCTACTGCCCATTATTGAAAACTACTGAGCAGTACTTAACTACTCATGTTTGTTTGACGTCATATTAATTATATTTATTGCGTAACATTTTTTTATCCATAAAAATACGAAAACACACATACATAATTTATTTATTAAGGAAATCATACAGTCTTTTTACAAAAGAACAATTTAAAGAGTAAGGCCAATTACAGATTTCACATTAATTATTAATGTATGCAGGAGAAGAGGGTAAAAAATAATTAAATTAAAAAAAGATATAAGTGGCTACTTTACACATTGTGTAACATTCACCATTATGCCTATATTTCAGTTTCAGTGCTGCAGAGCAGCGTTTATTTTATAATTAAAAAATACATACAATAATTTGCTACCCACTAAGTCTAAAGACTTTTCGGTGGGACACATTTTTTTTATGATAGGTTTATATTACATTTATTTTATTTATATTTTACAGATTTATTTATAAACAGGCACTTTTAAGTATCTAGAAGATATTTCTTCAGTTCTTTTTTTTTCATTTGAAGATTTTTCATGTTAATGATGGTTTGTGGGAGATCATTGAACAATCTTGGAACAACCCAATTTAATGTTCGCTCTCCGAAGTAATTTGTAATTCGGGGAACAGACAGGGAGCCCTTAGTTTTAAATCTAGTGTTGTGAGTGTGGAAAACTCTTTTTTTTTATATTCCGGATCAACAAAGTGATCTACGATCAATTTGTAGTCACAAAGTTGTTTTACCGGCAGGACATTACAGAATTTAAAATATACACCTTCGCCCATATGTTTCACCTCACGGATTATGCTATCCGGTACAATCCCCCTCAACAGTCTCACCTGAATATCATAAATTTTACCCAGATGAGACCGTACACCGTTTGAACATCCATATTTCTTCAATTCTTCCATTTGTTGATTTTAGTGAAGTTAAAGAGCTGAAACCTTTATTGTTGCAAAGAGATTCATCTGACTGAATTATTTCACATACTAGGCAACGCATGAAAACAATTTTTAGATTTTTAAACTTCTTCTTGGACCAGTTGGTTTCATTACAATATTTGAGTTTGTCCAAATGTTCTTAGACAAAAGACTGGATTTCACCCCCTCGGGAGTCATCAAGATAAACAAATTACAACAAGGGATGGAGAATACCTTAAATAAGGGAATATGGAAGTCTAGTCATTTACAGGGCTTATGACTTGTCATTGGCTGGTTTAAGTTTAAATTAAAAGTTAAAAGTTAAGCAGGAGATACATTTAAAATGTAATATTTCGATGTCACTAAAACTGTCATTATACGTAATCTGTATTCTTCGAAGATAAATAATAAATTATAAATGAATGAATGAATAATAAATCATAAATGATAAAATAATAAATGTATTTTTTATTTATTTATTTTTTATTTATTCGTTTATTTTTCTCAGTGAATATTTATCATACTAATTTTAGATGTAAAATCATGTAATGTAATGTAAAAGTTATATCAGATGTAAAATCTGTGGACTTAGCATTTTAGCTTCATTATGCAGTGTATACATGATTTTGTACTATTTAAAATTCTTGTAGGAGTATTGCCTTTATGTATTTATTTATATTCGGATGGCTAGTATCTGATGTATTTATATTTATATCACCCAGAATACGAATATTTTTTATTTAAACGGAGCTCATTTTCTAATGTTTCGAGGAATGGGTGCATGTTTTTCAATTCAATTTTCATTTTTTTTACTAGCATCCCTTCTACAAACCTCTACCGCTCCCCTATAAAAAAAAATAAAAAAAACTCATTTGACCAACGCGTTGGTGCGCACAAAGCGAGACGCACCAGACATGGGCAAGGGAAGCGACTGGTTAGGGGAGGGGTAGGGGTTTGTGGAATATTTTTATAAAAAATGAGTTTCTGAAAAAAATCATTTTTTATAAAAAAAATAGTTTTTGGAAAAAAAAAAAAAGGATTTTTTAAAGGTTTACCGTGAGAAATAATCTGAAGTTTCGCGGTCTGACGCTGACACGTGTATATTGCCAATATGGTGGTATTACCAATATGTATTTTGAGGCAGTTAGCCTGATCTAATTAAAATCAGATGTAATATTGGTTCTTAATTTGCAATACAACTGTCATTAGTAGTAAAAATAAAAAATGAACGAAGAAGACAAGGTTAAAATAACATTCGGATAAATCATGATAATGCTCAGTGAGACATATTTTAAACGGCGTTCTTGTAAACTGAACTTGGAGTTAAATAATAACTGTAATCAAATCTCGACATATTTCTAAGTACACTCACATATCACAGCTCACTAAATCTACCACTACGTAATAAGTAATATATGTACATTTTACGTACTATGTACAAAGAAACCATCAATCCTTCCGCTTTGTACCAGGAAATGAGAAAATGATTTATAATTCATAATTTAAGAGTGTTAGATATTTTGGCACAATGTTCATATTGAAATGGTAGAATAGAGGAAGTCTTAAGCCTCGGGAAGAGTGTGTAATAATAAATAATAATAATGTAGGTGATTTACGAACGCCATTTTTGTGAAAAATCACCCTAAGAGCGACGTACTAGCATTAAGTGGCCACATTACAATACGTCTTCTAACCACAAACGGTACTTAGTATGGGATCTTATACGTAACCAAATTCTTCTCTAATAAGTGTCCATGCGGCTCGACTGTGGAATCATCTCCCCCACACACGCCCGAAGAAACATCTCCTTTCTCTTCCTAAATCTCTACTCTTTTCCTCTTCTATTATTCCCTTTATCCCATATAAGACTAGTTTATCGGTTTTAATTCATCAATTTTGCAAGTACTTGGTGTGATCTGAATGATATCCACCTAAATGTACAAAAATGTTACAAGATTACGTTTACAAGGAAAAGAATAATAAAATATATAATTTACAGTTTTAATAATATAAATATTAATTTAGTTAACGCGATTCGAGATCTAGGAATAACTCTCGACTCACGCTTCACATTTTTCACTCATATATAAAATATCAAATAAAAATCCCTAAAGATGTTGATGAATATATAAACCTTTTAAATATGTATCATCGATAATTTGTTTATACAATTCATTAGTTCTTGTAGTATTTGGATGTGTGGTCATTAATTCGTAGTTATTTGGAATTTGGATCTGTAGTCTGGTCACCACATTATATAACTCACATTAATTTAATTGAATCTGTGCAATAAAAATCTTCGTAACCTAACATTTAAACGTAACCTGGGCAGAACCCTTCAGTCTTATGATCAGTGCCTAGAACATTTTGGTCTGAGTAGGGTAAAGGTATTTATTTAGTAAAGTTTGAACAGAAGAAAGACGTGATTTTAAGGTTGATACTATTTGAATTTGTGGAACATTATTTCCTTTTACCGACGAGTCAATATCTTGTTTTTTAAGGAATATCGTTTTAGAAGTGAAAAAAACTGATTGTTTAAAGTTATCCAATAAATTCACAGCATGTCAGGGTAACCAAAATAAGCAATTGGTTTGAATCGGGTTGTGGTCCCGTAGTAAGTACTGTGGGCTAACAGATTAAAGGTTTGAGGTTTGAACCAATCTATACCACAACATACTTCAAATTTTTCTAGCACAAGTTATCAAAATTAAAATATTTGGGTAAATAATAAAAATAGGTTCAATATACGAGACTTGATTAATATGCTCCACCCATGACCTGCTTCGAGTTGACCAGTCGAGCTTATGTGTATGCATTGTGTAGCGTAATATGGCTGCGTGAAAAGTACCGAGCGATGAGTTAAACGGTACAATTACAACAGGCCGCTGACCACTGCAAAATGCTGGACAAATTACAATGCTCCAGCACACAAGGCGTTAGTGTCGATAGCTGCTATTAATGAAGCTGGGTTTAAATCGGTTGAACACCCCACATATTTACCTAATCTAGATCCTAGCGCTATTATCAAACAATAAACAAATAAATATATCGGAACTTTTTCGACTAGAATCTTTGAAATTTATTCACAAATAAGCTACAGATGTCAATGTAGACAAATAACTAAAATATGAGAATATCGGGACAATATCACATACGATATTCTAAAACGAGACAAGGACACTCGATACTATTAATTAAACCAGGGACTGAATTATACAATAAACTACCAGACAAAAATAAACAAAATATGTTCAAAATATTATCATCAACAACAGAGTATGAATTTAAAATGAAAAATTAGTTTATAAAAATTATCTGTAAGGGTTTATAATTTAAGTACAGATAAAAAAAACAAGGAATATTTACGTGGGAATGAATTTTTGGACGACAATGAGGTCATGTGCGGTGTAGATGAGTGGTTAGCAGGGATCGGACAAATGTTCTACCAGGAGGCCATGGAAATGTTGGGAGCATTGCCGGAAGAAGTGCATGTTAGTCCAGGAGGACTACGGCGGAAGGACAAAAATTTATTCTCATCCGTTTTGAAATAGGTCAGGAGTTATTGATTTACGAAAATATACGTTTTTAAAGTTGACAGGACAGGTGAATTCATTATTTCTAATTCTATTCCTTCCTACCTTTACGATATCATTTTAAAATTAATTGTGTATTCAGTTCGAAACCATAACTGTAAACAATTAATAAACTTGCAAGCTAGCGTAATATTGCCGGCAATTAATAACCGTATTGAAAAACTCACGCACTTGTCTGTGGTCTGGTCATCTGATAAAAAAATATAGGTACTAAAAATCCCTTTTAAACAGATTTTCAAAATACCAAACAGTATCGAAGGTATCTCAGGTTCGGCTTGGCGAAAAGTAGGCGACACACACACATACGTGAACAAAGGAATCGGAATTAATAATAATTAGAGAATAAAGCGGAAGAGGGATGAGGGAGAGGACGTGACCTGGAGATCAACATCGCGGGAGATTGTTTTTAGCAAACGACTGATTGATGGGGGGTGTGTGATTGGAGAACTAATGCGGAACAAACGCTTACTACACTTTTTATAAACTGTAGATAGAATAACTAGATATAAAGATTTTTAAAAAAATGACAATTTTTTAAGCGCGGTTTTTGTTAGTAATCACTTCAAGGGCGCTGTTCATTTTGATTTAAAACAAGCTTTTACCCGCGGCTTCGCTTCCGTGCTATTAGGTAGAAAATATTTAGGTAATAATTAGTCGTGTCGTTTATCAATAAGAATTTTCTCTATGGAATAATATATTTTATCAGGATCGAAAGTAGCTTAGTCTACCAACATAGTACATGGTGACGTTTATCGTTATTACGTTCATAAATGCAAATCCTACTACAAAACCAAACAGAGAAGCAAACCAAATTGACCACATATAAAGCAAGTCTAACTAACTAACTAACTAACTAACCATCACGCCATTTCCCCGGAGGGGTAGGCAGAGAGGATAGAACGCCACACCACTCTGTCCTGGCACACTTCCTTTGCTTCCTTCACATTCATACATCTTCTCATGCACGCACGTCGATTATTCCGACTTTTCTCATGACCACTTTCAAGAATTTGTTGTACTTGATCATGCCATGTCTTTCTTGGCCTTCCTCGACTTCTACAACCAGACACATTCGCATCATAAATCTTTTTAGCCGTTCTTTCATCGTTCATTCGCTCCACATGACCGAACCATCGCAAAACACCTTTCTTAATTTTGTCGATAATGCTTAACTCAGCCTTGCATTCTGCTCTAATTTCGACATTAGGGCATCTATCATACATTATTTTTGACATCCTACCTTACCGCCTTCTCATTTTCAAAGAATGCTAATTATGTTTGCAAAAAGTAAAAAAAACATTTAGAAAAAAAAATTATAGTGACCGACCGACCAATAGAACAAGTTTCGGCCGAGAATTGGCCGATACTTCGGCTCAGCCGTAACCTGCGGCCTGGACGTGTCGGATTACGTTCGACTGTATTCGGGTGGAAAATTATCAGCATCGGAGATAGTGGAATGGATGTAAAATTACGTAATTTTACCAAAAGGCGCGGTAAAATACCGCAATTTTAAGGTAAATTGAGGGGAGGTTCTTAAGTCCTGGGGGACTCTCTGTCAGCTGTGCATAGAGGAAAGTTATTATAAATATTCCTAAGGAATACAAACTCTATGCAGATTAAGAAGGGGGGAGGAGGACGTATGGACAGAGGCTAACACGTCATCCCCACCCCTCAGGATCCCCTCAATGCCTCTGTTTTTTTTTTTTTATTCAATAAATATGTTCACAAACAATTAAAATAAATAAACGTATCCAAATATACAAAAACAATTTCTTAAAACTATAGTAACATAACAAAAATAACTTACACAAAACATAAGTGAAAACACAGATATTTATAATAAGAGAACGACTTTAATAATTACTAATAAATAGGTAATTTTGTCAATGACCGAAATACATCAATAATTTACATTTTACATTTTTTTTGCACCACAACAGGCCAGGAGGCCTAATTACAGTGGTGAATTACATCACACAGCTAGGCTTGAGAAAAATCACATTTTCATTTTTGTGTTCTCACCAGGAATCGAACCCGGAACCTTCCGTGCGTGAGTCAAGCGTCTTGACCACTACACCACGGAGGCCGCCAATAATGCTACTTCAGGTTTGCCTGCATTCCTGCTTTACAAGGCATAAGGTTCTCGACGTCCTGGACGTCCGCTGCTAATTAAGTGGGCAGTTCGTGTCAGAACTACGAGATGCGAACCTGACTTGTGAGAGTGCACAGGAGCTGGCAGCCGACAGAGATCCCCCGAGGATCTTTGTGAACACCGTATGCTCCAACTAGGGAGCGGACATGGAATGATGACGATGATGATGACTTTAGGTTGGTCAACTATTTTCTAGTGACAACTATCAACTATGGTGTTTTAGTTTCGGTTAAAACTAGAACAGAAGCCGAAATTCGGTTTTAGTTTCGGCTGAAAATCTTGTTTCGGTCGGCTGCTATTCATCAATAAACAATACATTCATTACATGATTCCAATAGCACGTACAGCAGTATTCCAAAAATCATATCTATATAGCGGACCTAAACTATACAACCCGATACCGTCATTTTGGAAATCTGATAAACCATGAGTATTGAAAAAGAGAATAACATTTTGGTTGACAGACATTGGAAGTGAGGAATCTGAGAATTTATTGAGGATAGTAATCTAAATATAAGGCTTATCCCATTGAATCATTTATAAATTTATTGTATTTTTGTACGTGCATATATATATTATGTATGTATGTATGTGTGTATATATATGTATATATGTGTAAATATATATATATATATATATATTTATATATTTAATTTAATTTTACATTTGACGTAAATGTACTTTTTTTTCTTCTCTTTTGGGCTATAACTGTTTTTCTATTTCTTCAATATTATTTTTATTTATAGGAAACATATTCGAAAACCATATTTGCCGCATTTGCCCATATAGGAACCGATTGCAACATTAGGCATACTAATATTTCTGGCTGGCCGACCCTTCATATACTGAGCCTACTCCTAGTACAAGCAGAATTTGCCGGAGTGTTTTTGTGCCATTTTTGTAAAAATGTAAGTAATAAGCATTAAAAGAGACAACATCAGATGTGGCACAGCCTCACAAAGTACAGTAATAATTCAATGTTTTTGTGATTTGCTAAAAAGAGCGGGGACGTCACGTCGCCGACAGATTGAAAGTAAAATTTCAGCACCGAAAAACTCACATTTTAAGATACACGTGTTCGGATCGAGTTTACAACAAAGTTATGGCTGATGCCTATCTCGGAGTTGTCAAACACAGCATATTAAAACTTAGTCGATTAGTAGCGGAGTTATAATAACAAGACGGCATTATCAAATCCTCGTAAGGACGGGGGGTTGTAGTTGGTTCAATAGTTCATCGGATGGACGCTGGAATTGGAAGTTACGAGAGGAGGAAATTGGGGGGGAAATCTCAGAGCGAGCGTTATTTCCTCTAATTACTGTTCAGTCGACATTGCGGAATTCTGCCGTCCTTACAAAGAGTGCAGTATCTAGCATTTTTGACGACATTTTGTTAAATACGGATTCGGAATCACGAATAAAATATGTTTATTTTAATCTTACTCGCGTGTCAATATTCCTTCAGGAACCATGAAATCTAGGAAGCAAAACTGCAGAAACTAGATTTGTTTATTTATCTATCAATTAAATTTAATGCCGTTGAAAGAGTGCTTAAAAATTATAATAATAAAATTTACAATTCCTTTGATAAAAAGTTGTATTATTTCATACGATCACTGAATCAAATGCAATTATAAACACCTCTCTCCCGCTTCCACTCCCACCGAGTCTATTATATACCATTGTATCTTTCTACTTTCCTTTATAGTAATTTTCTGTGTATAAATATGTCCTTAAAAATGCCTATTGGGCGTTTATATAAATAAATATAAATATATATAAAATATTAATACACACATATTATATCGACAAAAACCTACATGTTGTATACTTAAAATCATCAATAAAATAACCAACTATATTAAACGAAACTATTTTAACCCGATCTATTGAATAAAATTGATGTTTTTTGTTGATATTTCTTGATCCATAGTTAGACTCCATAGTTAATGATTATGATAAAATTATAAATAAACTTATCGATGAAACTTCTTGGTTTGGTTTTACTTTTTATTATTTTGACCAACGAGCGCTTTCGCCTTTAAGACCAGTCTTGAAGATGCCTACTTAGGCGAAAGCGCTCGTTAGTCAAAATAATAAAAAGTAAAACCAAACCAAGAAGTTTCATTGATAAGTTTATTTATAATTTTATCATAATCGAACTATTGAAGCTGATTTCCTTTTTTGCCAAGAATATATTGGAAATTTTGTTTTTGAAGTCAGACAAAGATAAATTAAAAATATCAAAATATGAGGCATATTCATTGCCAGTATTTTGTAATCTATTGATAAGTTAATTATATTGAGCTACCGTTCGAGAATTTTGGATTCAGTTTTATTTAAGCTTAATTCATCTTTTTAATTTAAATATGAATTTTAACATGAAAACTAATTTAATCTCTCAGTTTTCACCTTTCTTTGGATACATGGCATATAGTGATGGCATGCATAGTACTGAAACTACAACAAAAGCACCATTATTTTCATTCACCGCGTTCTTCATGCGGATGGCAGGACTGTCAATAAAAATATGAACACGGCAGCGGAAAGCACGCAGCAGGGCAGGGGTAGCTAACTAGATCAGACCCGAGGTCTAATTCTTACACCCCAGTGTTCGTGCGATCGATCAATCATCGTTTCCCCATCCGCACTCGGGGTGCACGAGGCTTTGCATCGAAGTTCTACTTGCAGCGTCTCTAGATCATTTCTGTTACAGATCAGCACCTGTTACGCTTCTGGCGCGAGTTCAGGGACTATGAAATATTAACCAGGATTCGCACTTTGGACCTTAAGGATCGAAAATACTTGTCAAGGGCAGTGGTTATTAAGGACCGTCCGAAACAAGATTTTCAGTTAAAACCAAAACCGAATTTCGGCTTCCTGGTTTCGGGCAAAACCGAAAGTTATTTGAATGTGTTACGTAACTTAAAAACATCCAAAATTAGGCGTTTAACAATAAAATAAGTGGTAAATAAAATACGCAATGAAATAAAAGGAATAAATGTAATGAGAAAATTAGTTTATTTTTATGCTTTTTGGTTCGTTGTTATGTTTTACATGTAACTTATATGCAACAGTTCTTTATTGTACGTTATAGGAACTTAAACTTATAAACTATAAACGAATTACAAAAATATAAAAAATGATCTTAGAACTACTAACTATCTATAGTCAACAAATCACAAAATCAGTAGTTTTCATTTTTTTACGTAAGACAATGGCAATCCAATATCTAATTGTACTAATTTTTGACATGTGCATAGTTATGTAAATTTGGAATACTTCGGTATTTTAATTTTTTAAAATTATTTATAAACTAGAACTATCCCAAAACACTTAAAAGCGTCCAGTTTTATATGCCGTCTTCAGACGTACGGTATACAAATATGGTTACTATTTTTGAAAAACGTAAAAAGTACCGAAACAGAATATTTTATTTTGATACTCTGTCTAAAACAAAACAGCGAATCCGTTCGGTTTTGAGGTGCAGAAAACGTGACAGCGAAACGCATATTTTGTAAATTTTAGTAAGGTCCAATCAGCCCGACGCGCAGTTGCCTTTTTCGCACACTATTGGGTAGGCATTTGCGAGAGAGTGATAGAAAAACAATGTTCAAATACTTTTTCCAGTACCAACAGTATTATTTGACAAATTGTGGTCTGCGTTTTTTCACGGGCTGTTTAACCCATTACGTAATGCAGACTGTAAATATAAGTTAGAAGTTAATGAATAGAAAGCAGATAGCTGCTAAACTGCTGATATGTACAGAAAAATAGATCCATATTATCCGCAGAAGCCGTATTCAGCATGCGAATGTGGTGGGTGCCTTTCACACCATCAGAAGGGTATGACGATGATTATTTCGTATTACTAGGATACAGGATATTTTCAGATACACTGTAAAATTATGCTTTTAATCTTCTTTTTATACAAAATTTCTCGAGATCTGACAACTTTTGTAAACGTATCGATTTTTCGTCTGTTTTCTTTGTTTACATCCGATTCCGGGTTACACAATTGAGAGCCATCTTCAATGGATTGCCTTTACAAAAAAATGCGAAACCATATTGTTATAATTTTGAATGAGGATGACTGGAGACTCTCTTTGAGCACCCTCGATGCATAAAACTGTTCTTCTTCGTCAAAATTAAAATCTTAGGAGTCGTAATCTAAAAAGGTAAAAGGCTTTCAGCAAACCCGAAATAATTTTGGCATTGATTTAAATATTCAAATACAATGATCTAAAATGTAAAAATCTATTTTAAAAACATTATACAATGAAAAATATTTTGAATTTGTCTAAATTATTGTAGACAAGGACTAGATTTAACTCCCCAGTGAGTTATACACTGCGTAACAATCACTATTCTGCCCATATTTAATAACTCATAATTCTTCAATTTTGCCACCTGTTGATTTTTGTGAAGATTTCAACTGTTTAACTTCCCAATACAGTTGGAAAAATTGAAGAAATATGGATGTTCAAATGTAATTAGAATGGTAAGTGTTACACAGAGTGTAAATTGGAAACAAAATGAACTGGGTTATGGTCCCGTTGGCTAGTGTCGCGGACTCACAGATTAGAGGTCTAAAGTTCGAACCCAACTCTACCATATCTTGATTCCCAGCATTGAAATATTTGAGTAAATCATACGAACGAAAAAACTTTTAAAACTAGCCAATGACTGCTCATATTCAAAATATTTACAAAATAGTAACTCTGTGAGAAGCAATAGTTTCCATAGACAAAAAAGACAATATTGATTATCTTAAAAAATATTTTTGTACAGAGTTATAAAATAGGGATGTTTAACTATAGGTACGTTATTATTAAATAAAAGGTGGTAAATGGAAATTCAAAATTTATGTCATTTTCTTATTTTACATGGAATGTTCCTGTAGACTATTTACATTAAGCAACTTCTTTTATATTAATAAAATTATTTTAATTTCGAAGAGGTTTAAAAACTGAAAAATGTTTTGTCAAAATACAGTGATCTATGCACCACCGGGTGCGAAGATGGTTTAATGGTGATGATTATGAAAACAATATCACTTTTAACTGAAGATATTTTGAAAACTCCATCGACACCTAAAACGCTAGTTTGTCAGATGATGACAACACTATTTTACAGCCTTAACTAAACACGACCCACGGTGGTTGACGGAATAGATTTAATTAGGTATAATAATAATGTATGATTACTTATCCTATGGTAGGATACTACCAAGTGGTTGTCTGCAGACTGAGTTGACTGTGAATATAACGTATTCACTGACTATTTCAATTACTATTAGGCAGTGGCGAGCCGTGATTTATTTTATAGGTAATCTACAAAAAAATATTAAGTACATAATATGTAAATAATATAATAAAATAAATGACTATTTTTCTGTGGTTCTGTGAAAATAAACTCAAACGACAATAATTATTAACCACACGACATACGTAGCTTTATTCTACACTATTTCAATACAATACTTGTACAAAAGTTTATTAACAAATACCACAATGACATTCAGCAGATATTTCCATTATGATTTAACTGTCAGCACTCAGTACTGACTGTTTCCTTTTAAAATGAATAATGCCGAAAACGGCCAATGCGAACGCCACATGTCTTATTGGATACATAATATTATGTCAACGGTATCCTATCAAAGAAAAATAGTCCTTCGGAAATAATGTTCGAAATACTAATTTCCAAATAGAGAATCTTCAAATAATATTTGTAATCTGCTAGCTTGTTTTAGTACTAAAAAAGCTGACTCGGGTTACAGATGTAAAACATAGTGTACTTTTTTGTATGGGAGAATAAGCTGAGGTAATCGGCTAGTTTCATCGTTCACTGAGAACGGGCTGGGCGCTGGGCGCACTTCATGCATTTTTTGTAGGTGGTGGTGATTTTCGACATTATTATCGAAAGTCAAATATAATGGTAAGCTGTACATAATCGCCTATTTTGACGATTCGCCCCTGCTATTAGGGTGTTGATCAAGTTCTAGAATATTCTAGATGTAATTATTTATATACTCAGATTCGGCAACGTTTAATATCAACACGAATAATATGCGTGAGTTGTCTCAAAGAGAATTCTTCGTTAACATTAATAATATCACATTATATATTCCAAATCCAAATCAAATTACTAGTCGTATAGAAGCGGCGAGAACACAATTTTATCTTACCCCCGCAGCGAAAAAGAGCGTACAGATGTGAAATTGACTTACCTGGAAAAAAGAAAAATGCAAATTAAAACACATCATAAAATTACACCATGAAATAATTGTAATAATAAATACAGTAAAATTCCAACTATCCGGATAAATGAGTGCCAGATTTTATTGCTTTTGATATAATGCCTATACCATTTTAACAACAACAACAAACCATCACGCCGTTTCCCCGAGAAAATATGCAGAAAGGATAGAACGCCTCATAACTCTATCTTTGCATACAGATCTCGCTTCTTCTACATTCATACATCTTCTCATGCACGCACGCCGATTATTCCTACTTTTGACATGTCCATCTTCAAGTATTTGATGGACTTGAACGTGCCATGTCTTTCTCGGTCTTCCTCGTTTTCTGCATCCATCAACATTCGCATCGTAGATCCTTTTAGCCGTTCTTTCGCTGTCCATTCGCTCTACATGTCCAAACCAACGCAGCACCCCTTTCTTGATTCTGTCGATAATGCATGTCTCAGCCTTACACACTTTACGGATCTCGACATTTGTCATATCTCAAATATTCCATATCTCAAATAAACCAGTTCCATTACATGTTGAAAACAAAGGGCGTAAACTTAATATACTCGAACAATTGGAAATTAATAAATATATAAAAAAACCCTAATTTTTAATAATAAATGAACAATTCAATCTGATATCTTCACCACTATTAAACATATTTAAATAGACTTTTATTTTACACTATGTCCTTTAAAAACTGCCAATAAGTGGATCAAGCAACTTTTGAGAAGCACAGACGAGGCCAAAACATTTTGGAAGCATGGGGGAATATCTGCATCGCTTTGGGCTGCGAGACGATAGTTGCTGTCCATGTGTTGGCATCACTGAGCAGACTGTGGAACATCTTCTTATTTACTGTCCAATGTTTGATAGGCCGAGGTGGGAGCTTGAATGCAAAGTAAACACTCGGATTGCTGTGACTAATAACCTAGCTGAGCTCCTGAACTGTAATGAAACACGAAGAGAGACTGTTCGATTCATTACAGGGACGATTAAGCAGGCTAAGTTATTTAATGGTGGTATCTAGCCTGATATTTTTGTAAAAATAAATTAGTAAAAAATGTCATACTTTTAAACTTCTCGTTAAATCTATTTAAACCGAAATTCGTTGGTTGATCGACTAAGCCATCTTCGGTAAATAAAGTACCTTTTTGTCGTAATATTCGATAGTTTAATTGACTTGAACTTTGTTTTTCTTCCGCTGAAACTAGTTCCCATTTAAACATAAACTAAAAGAAAAATAACAAGTCAAATTAAATTTCCGGAGATCCGGTGACCTCATTAAGTTGACGACAGAACCTACAGAAGGGCGCGGTAAGTTCAGTCATTAAGTCTTGCATACAGCTTTCGTACTAATGAAGTTTCTCGAGAAAAGAAACTACTGGCCACAATCGTTAAACGCAATGATTTTAAAAAAATAATTGCAGGTTGTTAGGAAAAACTAATGTTGCATGATTTCAATTCCTTACATATGTATATAAATGCGTATTTTTATGTAAAATAAAGTATTTTACAAAGTATAACGCAAATGAATTACATTCCCAAGAGTAAATAAAATATAAACATATTTTATATTTTTTTTATTTTTAAGACAATACATATTAAGAACAACAAAGAAACAAAGCAAGTTTTACACCTTTATAACTGTTCATTACACAATAATATATGCACCAAAAACCTTTTCTTCCACAAACAAAATAAATAAATAAAACAGTTTTAAGAATGGAGGAAGTGGTAGATCTAGAACTAAGGGAGTTAAGGTCGTTAACATCACATGCTACGCATACGATGCAACCATAGTGGCAGTGGCAATTGCTGACGGTTAGAACATGTCTATCTCAGTTAGTAAAACAAAAAGTTCAACTATTTAGGTTTTGAAATCTCGAACCACAGCGTCCTAAACTCGAGCAAAGCCTGAAGTATGAAGCGTGGTTGATATTTGAATGTCCCTAATATAATTTATGACGCGGTATTAACTTACAGGTTAATTACATACTCGTATGTAGGCATAATTATTTTTACTAGGAAATAGGAGAGAATGAGCATGATTGATTATGACGTAATATAAAACACTACGAGTTATATTACTTCTTTGTGTCCCTGAAATCTCATACACAAAGAAAGGAGTGCGTAGATTACAGCATCCGATATAATGTGTATTATTATTTAGGGGAGTTGAACGGTTTTATGATTTATCTCGCTTAAGAGTATCGTGACAAAGGAGTAGATGGAGGTCAGACAGACAAGGTGGAAGAGATTCTTCGCACGAATTTGACATGTTTTGGATTTATCCCGAACAAAGATAAGAAAAGGGTTTACTCTATATTTATAATTAGAATTCTACAAAATACATCGAAAAAACGAACGGAATAATCAAAGGAATGGCGGATTCGTGGAAATTCTTACAATACACGTCTCGTACGGGTTATTGTCTGAAAGAATTACTTTACAAATATCCTACGTATTTCCGATCAAACGTTTAAAGCTGAACTAGAATATCTGTCACGGCGGGTGAGCAGATGGAAGGGAAAAGTGCACTCAGCCAGGCGGGCGGGAAGAAAAGAAGAAACGATTCATTTTATTGGAAAATGCAAGGTGGATCGCGTCGCAAATGTTATTGAAAAACTTATTGAAGTTAAATAAATTGATTTATTTATTTTAAGAAATTTGCGGACAATGTCCAATTTGAACAAATTATAAAACGAAAAACAATAATAATAAAGTAACAAACAATAGAAGGAATACAACAAAGAAAAGCAAAGACAAAGTAATAAATTAGACAGGCATTATGGAATCCAGTTCTACAAATATACAGTCAATTTATTGGGAATATTTCTGCAGCTTATTTGTAAAAAAACTCAATTTTCAACCTAAATAATTTAGATCTTGATTTTAATTTACAAATCTAATTATTCTGGGTAGAGGCGCGTAGAAACAATAATTAGTCTTATGATGACCGAGGAACAGAATTTCATTATTTCTGAGTCTACGTGAAGGAACATTAAGAGATATTTGTTGGAGAATAGTCGGGACATCAAATAAACTATTAAGTATCTTAAACATGCAAATTAAATCTGCATTAAATCGACGTTGTGAGAGACTGGATATATTTAGGAAAAGTTCCATGTCGGTATAGTTATAGTGATCTCTTGTGATTCCTAGTTTGAACGCAATTTTTCTTATAAATTTATGCTGAACTGATTCGATGCGATTTATATGAGTAACATATGAAGGAGACCATATTACGGAGGCGTATTCAAGAATGGGACGAATCAATGAGCAGTAAAGTGTTTTTAGAGTTAATATATTTTCAAAATCGGATGTAGCTCTAATAACAAATACAAAGAATTTAAGAGATTTGTTAATGATATGGTCAATGTGTTCATTAAAATTTAGTTTGTTGTCTAAAATCACCCCGAGATCTCTAATTAAAGTTACAACGGAAAGAATTTGGTCATTAAGTTTATAATCGAAGGTAATATTCTTTACAGATTTACGGTAAGAAATTATTTTGCATATATTGATATTTAATTCGAGGTTATTTATTTTGCACCAGTCATGAAAAGAATCCATATCATCTTGTAGAGCAAGACAGTCACTAACATTTTTAATTACTTTAAGAATCTTATTATCGTCAGCAAAAAGCCAAAAATTTGTGGTAGAGAACGCATTGACAACATCATTACCAAATAAATTAAAAAGAAGGGGGGCTAAATGAGCACCTTGCGGTACACCTGACGTAACCATAAAACTATTTGAGGTAAATTATCATTCGTGACACTTTGTTTTCTTTGGGAGAAATAGGATTTTAGAAACGAAAGGAACGGGTCTCTAATGCCAAGAGCATAAAGTTTAGGGTATAGAATTTTATGATCGACTTTGTCGAAGGCCTTAGAAAAGTCAGTATAAAGAACATCAACTTGCAGATTGTTTTCAAATGCTCTAAAAATTGTATCAGCGAATGAAAGTAGATTTGTAGTTGTCGACTTAGAAGTACTAAATCATAAGTAGATTCTTAAATACGGGAGTTATTTTATTAGTAAAAATAGCTTCCCATATTTTCGGAATAGGAGAAATCTTGGAAATGGGTCTATAATTCGCGATATCAGATCTATCGCCGTTCTTAAAAATTGGTCTGATAAAGGATATTTTCCAAATATCAGGAAACATGCCCGATGTCAATGACAAATTGAACAATATAAACAATGGTTTAGCAAAAGCAAGTTTACAGTTTGTTAGTTCGGGTATGCCATCAGGACTAATATGTTTTTATCAGGAAGTTTGCTTATTGCCAACAAAATGTCTTCAATTGATATATAACAGTTATTTAAATCAACAGTATTAGTATAATTATGTTGGGATTTCACGATAGGAGAGTTACAGTGGCACAGATAGTCGCATTCGTCATCAAACTCGGAACGGGAAACGAAATAATATTACATTGAACTAAAAGCATTCGAAATATTTATTCATTTTAATACAATACTGGGAAAAGCGTCGAATATGAAATTGTCAGTCATACGAGTATCGAGTATATTCACGCGGGGGTACACAAATACGGGCGGGATAATTTATTACTCGAATGAATCTAAATGTCTACAACCGTAATGTTATGTCAAAATCGATATAACAGAAGCCGATGTGAATTGACGTAGGGTGTAATTCCTTGAAAGCGGAAATTTAAAATCAAGACGCGCCACCACCATACCCCCCCCCCCCCCGCGTAACCACCTAGTGAAACTGAAAGCTCGTATTATAGACGAGAATTTGTATTTTCATACATTTGATCTTTAAAATGAACAGATAACATGATATTTTGTATACAGTACGCATTATTTCCGTTTTATATGTACCTAAATGTATTTCTGGAAATATCATTGAAGAGTGGATAAATATATAAATACATAAACAGATTTACGCGGGAAGTGAAAAAGCCAAAAGCGTTTGTAAAAGATTATTTCTAAAATTGCGTAAAATAATGCTATCGAATTTCAATTGATCAATTTCGATTCAATTGATAAAATAATGCTATCGAATTTCAAATTTCATGTTGTGTAAATAATTTGCAGAATAAGCCGAACTACACGAATATTAAACTATCAGGGAACACAAAACACAACATTATATTAAAACAAACGTATTGAAACGACAATTAAGAAACTAATTCAATTAAAAGCGGTGATGTATAATAATGAGTATTACCGTGTAAAGGTGTAAACTAAAGGTGTGTTAAAACACACATGTTAACTTACCGCAATATTTGTCGAGTCATTTCAACAAATAGCTAATAAGCAAACAACCTGCAAACATCAACTGTACAGAAATATTTAATGCGGACTTTAATTTATGATATTGAACAGCAGGTTTGTTAAGCAAATAGTCCGCAAAATTCCCTCTAAAGCAATACTCACATACTAGTTACTAAGCAAACCAGCATTAAATACCTACTGCACAGCTTCGTTGAAATATATGTCTATAACGGCATGTTTGCTTATTTAACGTATAGTTTATTGATTCAATTATGTATTAAGTATTTATATATACATTTGAAGTATTCACGGCATATTTACTTATTAGCCGTTCGGTTAATAGATTCAAATGTGTATTAAGAACGATTGTTTTTGATTTTTTTCTTACTAATCGGCTACTCAATATAATTAAGTCTGCAAATAAAAGTAATATTAATTCGGGCAGTTAAAAGTAGATAGTTCAATACACCTGTAATAGTTTTTTTATAGACAACAGTATGGCCATGTCTTGCCTGTCAAGTGGAGTGGGTTGTGGAAAGTACTGGATGAAATGGGAGTCCCCAAACACCTGCTAATTCAATAGCCACTACATAAAGAGTTCGGCGGTGATCAGATTTGATAATTCATTTTCTGATAGCTCTCTGGTTCTTATACTTTCCTGGGTCTCTTCAACATATATGGAGAGTAAATATTAAGCGCTCTGATTGGTAAAAGTGAAAAAAAACACACTAAAGCGCTGGCATCTATGGATAATGTACTAAATAATAAACATAACATGAAAATAAACATGAGCAAAACGTGGTCCGTAATAAGCAGCAAATAAATGTAGGAATGTTAAAAGCAACTCTAAAAAACGCGAAATAGTTTGTGAACCTTGGAAGCAGGATCACCTGGCATGGTAGAACAAAAAGAGAAGTCGACTGCCGCATACATCAAGCAAGGTTTGCGTTCAACAAAAAATCAAAGATTTTCGAGAACAACATAAACCTAAAACTCCGCAAGCAACTTGCCAAAACATATGTGTGGAGCATATTGATGTGCGGTTGTGAGACATGGTGCCTTACCGAAAGAGATAAAAAAAAACTAGAGATCTTTGAGATGTGGTGTTACAGAAGAATATTAGGAATTTCTTGGAGAGACCACATCACCAATGACGAGGATCTCAGTAGAGTTGAAAAAGGGAGGCACCTAATTAAAATCATCTCAGAGAGACGAGCACGATGGATCGGCCACATTATGCACCACGAGGGTCTCCTGCATGACATAATAGAGGGAATTGTTGAGGGGACGAATCACAGGGCGCACCCGAAAGGAGAATTCGGAGCAAGTGTGCGAGGATTCGAACTGCGCTTCATATGTTGAGCTGAAGAGGGCTGCACAGAATAGAGAACAGCGGAGAACGAGATGCAGGACTTTACTGCAAACCAATCCTAAGGATTGAGACTGCGAAGAAGATATTGAGAAAAGCTCTAGATGGCTGTGAGGCTGTTTTCAGTATTGAAGGCAGAAAAATCTCAAACCCGCGATTTGCTGATGGCACAACACTGGTGGCAACTTGTGAGTCCGAGATGAAGATACTTTTCGATCGTGTTGAGAGGGAAAGTCTGGCACTCGGTTTGAGTATCAGCCAAAGTAAGACCAAAATAATGGTTGTCGATAGAGCCAATAAACTTTCTTCATCAAACATATTAAATAATTTTGAAACATCAGTGATACCGGTGGTTGTGACCAAGAAATCAAAAACCGGATCGCTATGGCTAAAGGTGCAATGGGTAGACTTGTCAAGATATGAAAGGATAGAAGCATTACCAAAAATACGAAGGTTTATCTTGTCAAACCTCTCATTTACTCCATATTCCTAAACGGAGTGGGAACATGAACATTGAGAGAATTGGAGGGAAAAAAGATTGATGCTATCGAAATGCTAAGCTGGAGAAGAATGCTCCGGATTCCATGGACAGCGATGCATACATATGTGTCCACACTGAATGAATTTAATATTGAGGATCGACTGTCAACTATATGTTAGAGGCGAATCCTACAACATTTTGGACACATCGCCAGCAGAGACCCAGAGAGCCTCGAAAAGCTCGTTATGATGGGCGGAGTGAAGGGAAGAAGATCCAGAGGTTGCACACCAACCCCGTGGAGCGACTGAATTAAATCTACGCTGGGGTCTTCAGTTACCTGATGCTTTTCGCTCTGTCCAGAACAAAATTACCTGGAGGCACGCCACAAAAGTAATGATCGAGTGCAGCCGTCATCCTGAGTCGTGACGGAAAGGACGAGAATGATGAATATTGATTTAGTTCAGACTTGAAGATATTATATTAACAGGACGCAGACGGGTAATAACCAGCTGCAAACGACGCACAAATATCAACTATAGGTACAACAAAAGTAAATAAGCACTTAAATCTATTTTAAATTAGTTTAAACTAGGGAGTTTTTGAACTTTGCGAACTTTGTTCTTCGGGGTGATAAATTTAAACTTAAACAACGCAATTACAAATTATCCGCAAAAAACATCAATCTTAATTCGCGACCGTAAATAACAAGAGTCAGCCCTTGACGAACATGTTTCTCAAACTTGGGTAAATGAAAGTGTAAACCTTCATTAGTTTAATCTTTATCATGTACAAATATTTACCTCTAAATTAAATCCCACAACATGTTAATAAAAGAAGGGATAATTAATGGATTGACATTAACGATATTTAAAAGAAAACACATATTTTTATCATATGACAAAAAAGAAGGATTTTGAGAAGAGAATACAGAAATCTAAACATTTACAGGGCTTCTGACCTGTCGTTGGCTGGTTTAAGGAGCCACTTTACACACTGTGTTGTCTGTGTCTGGGCGGACAAAAAATACAGTTATGAATGTGAAATAGAACCAGAATCCTGAACGAGTGTTTTAAACTCGATGGCTGCTCTCGGGTAAAACTCCTAAAATAAGAAATCGAGTGACGAAAAGTCCGCCTTACTGCGGTAAAAGAATCCGCACTTTTCGGTGCCGTGTAGTCAATAGATATACAAAAATGGAGGATTGAAAATGGAACATTCATCGGCAATTTCATTCAAGTCAAAAGTAATCATATTTTAAATGTAATAGTTAAAAAAAAAAAAAACATTTGCTAGCGCTGACGCTCACAACGCGAGCAAATGGTGTACCCTTAGCGGAGCTCCGGGAGCAACTGGCGTTTTGTGGCAGTGCACTGCGGTGGTACACGCTGGCCGGCGTCACGCGTAAAATAGCCTTCCTCATTTTGCGAATATACTATATATAGCGTTGAGGGTGAGACGTAAAGAGCGTTTGAGACAATCGTATATTCAGTTCTCTTTTACTTCATCGCCGCGACAATGCGACACGATGGTAAGCTTTGGATTGTATAGGTGTTTATCAGCAATTTTTGATAAATCGCGTTTTCTGTGCCCAATAAGTATTGATTATTTAAAAATCATTTATTTCAATCGATGCCTAAATGTACAACGAAAAATAATTGAAAATCTTAACCCAGTATTTATTATATTTACAGAGATGTAAACGTTATTAGATGCAATGTGTACTGGTTACACATCACAGGGAAAATACCTAAATTTTATAAATGGGGTCTAGAATTCCAATCGTCTATGCGCTTAGTAGCTGCAAGACGTGTTGTAATCTTACTCGTTTTTATTATTCATATTATTTTTTTATTTTTTTTAGTATCATTAATACACTAAATTTATTTGTCAATTTTTAAAATGTGTAAATGGGGGCTAAATTTCTAACTGTCTATGCGCTCTGTAGCTGCAAGACGTCCTGTAATCTAGCTCCTATCTGTTATAATTTTTTATTGATCTTAATTGAAAACGAGGAACTAGAATCCCAACCGTCCATGCGCTCTGTAGCTGCAAGACGTACTGGGATATTTATTAATTGTACAGCGCCCTTGAGGTGATTTTCACAAAAATGGCGCTATATAAATTATCCAACTATATATATATATATATATATAAAGGAGAGGTAAACATTACGTTTGAGTACTATTTGGTAGCCATTATTTGAATTGCTTACTAGAAACTATTGAAAAATAAAACATGAGAAAAATATGAACCAGGTAAATTAGATTAATGAATTCGATTTCAGATAATAACCGTTAAAAATAGATAAGAAACTGAAAAAAACTGCTGTAAAATATATTGGTATATAACACGAACACGAAGAAGAGTGTGAGGGCGATGAAACATTCTCTAGGGACGCTGACGAAGACCTTTTCCGTAAACACTTCCGCACAGTCAACACGAGCTGTTGAGAAATTGTAATTTGAATAGATTGGATGAAGTAATTGTAATTTGAATAGATTGGATGAAGAAATTGTAATTTGAATAGATTGGATGAAGAAATTGCGAACAGTATAGTATGCAGTTGAGAAGCTGGGTTAAAAAATATTCAAAAATGTTATGGTCCTGCTCTTAAGGGGATATAAAATAAAAATTTAAGTATGTCCACATGTTTGTAGACAATGAACAAAGAAGTTCTCCAAAGAAAAGCCGTCTTCAAGAGAAATATTCCAAATTTAATTATATCAAGGGGACGAGACCATTGTAGGAGACTGCTGCGAGACATTGAATAATTTTATTTATTGTTAATCAAAATATGGTGCATATGAAATCGATATTTAAAATAAAACTAATGCTTCCACTTTCCATCATGATGTATCCTAACTCAATACATTGCATTTGGTCGAATGGAGTTAAAGACAAGTTACGATTTTATGTCATATTTGCTTTTTTGTAATAAATGAACAAAAACATTTATAATACAATAATTGAAATAAAATAAAATACGAGACAATTCTTCCTTTGAGAATTTTTGTAAATATGTGATATTTAAAACACGTGCAATCTAATTAATACAGAACTATAAAAATACACATATTTGAACAATATTTTTAATATCTCGCGAATTTAATGTGGTAGACCATTAATTTGAAGTGTTGTCAAACGACCATATCCCCCTTTAGTCCTAGGTTTGCGACTTCCTTTATTCTCGAAAGTGTTTTCATTTTGTTTGTGTAAGAAACTGTTCAAGTTTTTTAGTTTTTGTATTGTTCTGACATATTAAGGGCCAGTTTTATAAACATCTATCAAACTTCCGTAAGTGTAACGAACCGTTGGCCGTTCGTTACGATAACCGACGGTTTTGTGTTCTATAAACCATTTTTGTTAACGGACGGTCGCTGGTAAGCATTTTCATAGAAATTCAAATTTTAGTCGCAGCTTCTATATTTTTTTGTCAATTGTCTATCTTTTTATCCAAGCTCTTTCTGTCAAATGCAAACGGTGCGCATTGAATGAAAAAATACATCAAATGCAAATACTTGTCAATTTTGAACGATGATTTTACACAAAAAAGAAATACGAATTGAGAGTACTAAGAATTAAAATTATTAAAAGCGAGCAGGATAACGATGGATAGTTTTTACTATTATCTGTTATTTTCGTATACATTTATACCAATAAACCATGTTTTAAATTTTAAAAATTAACTGCAGAATATAATTTATCCATCAGACTAAAGTTGATTTTATACCACCACGCTGAGTAAAAAAACATATAAAACTGGTAATTCAACTAAATCCCAAAATAATGACTACCTGCATGTTAATTGGGCGGAGATTTGATCAAATAACAATGTGATAAAACAACTGTCATGTCAAATACGGCAGCGGCGTCGAAGGTAACGGATCGTTATGCATTTAACCGGCCAAAATCGGTCAGTAAGTATTTACCCATAGATTTTACGACTCATAACGCTACGAACGTTTATAAAACGCGATAATCGGCCGGTGTACCAAATATTAGTTAAAAATGGTATCAAGTTAACGAACGGATGTTTATAAAACCGTTAACCTAAGTTACAAAGATTTTAAACTCGCTTTGTTTTTTTGCTGCTCTAAACATGTACTTTATTTAATTATTTATTTGACGGACTTATGTAGTCTATTCTAGCGATGGCAAACACAATTTCTTATAATAAATACAGGCACTATTAAAATAAAATACAATTAAATAAAATTAAAGCTAGGACAAAAAAAAATTACTACCTCAAGACAAGATTCGGTCTGTCTTAGTGATTTTTTAAATCTATAAAGACTTACACCAAAAAAGTCCAGATCTTGTCTCAAGTTTACAATACGACACAATCGGGACGTTGGAGCATGCGAGCCATAGTTTGTGCTGTGTTGATCGAGAAACAGCACATTATTATTTCGCAACCGGCGGATTGGAACATTGAATGCCACTTGTTCCAGTAACGATGGTACATCAATTAAGCCGTGATTAAACTTCTTAGATTTTCACGGCCGTTAAGATGCATATGTCATAAAGAAATCGCATAAAGATTGCAATGTAACACAGATTTGTGGTACGGTATAGATCCTAAGTACATAATGGTACACATTAATCTAAACGACTACGACACGGTACAAGTCCCAAATACATAACATCACACAAAAACGACTACGACACGGTAAAAATTCTAAGTACCTAACGTAACACATATTCATACACAAATAACATCAACCCTGATGATGGACGCTGTAACGCGATCCGAAACGTCGGTAGAGAGTACGAACGACACACGGCATAATAACCCAGAAAAACTTATTGTGCATCAATTAAGCCATTCGGTAAATTAAACATAAATATGGAGTCGATGTTATTTCTACGTTTTTGTAGACTTGAGATTTTTAACATTGACTCCATTTCTCCGTAAGTGTTATTAAAAAAAAAATAGTATTACTTTAGTCCCTACTTAAGTCGAAGTAACTTCAGGGAATATAATTAATTTGTATTATACTTTGAATTATTTGATCAAATTTAAAAAAAGATCATTTAACTCGCATAATTGTCAATGTACGCCTGAAACCAGGCAATTCATAGAGCGCGTGTAGATTTAATTGCGCCTGGTGCGATGCAACAGGCTCTACTCCGTCTAATACGCAGCTCCGCGACCGGTTCAACAGCAATGAGGGCTGAACATTTTATTCAGGTATTTTAATTGTACGGAAGTTTTAAAAAACGCAGATATTATTTAAAACAATTAACGGTCCTAATAACATATAATATGCCGCTGCTCAGGATTTTAAATAATGTTTTAGACCAGGGCTGTCCAAAGCACGGCTCGCTGCTTAGACTTATGTTTGTGCGGTCTGCGACGTGTTTTTGATCTACCGCAAATACGAAAATTTTCCTATTAAAATAAACATTTATTTATTATTATGGTTCACAAACGTAAACAATACGCATGACATTGGTATAATAATCGCACAATGTTATTTTAGATATTGTTCATCAATTAAATGTGAACACCGCATGAAATGAAGAAAAAAAGAAGTTTATAATAGATGTATTGAAAATTGGCTAGCTCAATTGAATTATATTATTGTTATAAAAGTTATTCTACTCTAATATAAAAGTGTCGCAATCTAAATTTAATTGGTATTTTTTTTTTAATAGTGTTGTTAAAATAAAAAAATGATAAGATTTATTACTTGATTATACCTTCATGCAGAAATTTATGTAACTTTGAAACCGGTAGGTAGAAAAAAAAGGAGTGAATAAAACCAAAGTCGTCATTTTATTTAAATTATTAAAGAAACTTGGTAGGTACTGTGTTATTGTTTGAAAAACAACAACTGTAAGTTAACGGGATTTAAGTATGAAGAAACCGAACTTCTCGAGCGGTGGAATTGGCTGTGCCAACGAACGAAAGCTATCAAATTTGTCGAACGTCCTTCAATCCCATCTCAAAAATATATGTTTTCTAGTTTTATAATATGAATTCACGTAGAAACTGATTATTTCAGTATGTATCGTAATGCAAAGGAAAGGTTGGAAAGAGTGTCGACCCAAAAGCTGCGATGCCGAAACTCTTCACCCTGACCCCGTCGGACTATCGAAGGTGGAATTTCTCTTCGGGTCTCTACAGACTCCCCGGGGGTGGGGGGTGGGGAGCCAGGAGGCGGAAGGGAGGTAACCGACAATATTGATAGCAAAAAACACTCTGAGATTGAGTGAACTTCAAGGAGTTTGAAATATTTTCCACCTGAGTCTTTACCGCAAATAACTCGTCGTACCATGTTTCTAGAAATTATACAGTCAAAAAGCTATTTACGTATTTTCAAATTTACGAGATGTTTGAAAGTTATCGTAAAGAACAATAGAACTTTAAGAAAAAATGGCATCACATAATATTTTTGTTAATTCACCTTTTGCACCTTGTATAACTTATTTAGTATTTTATTAATATTTAGTAATATTATTGAAATGAAAATAACATTTTTTAACTTCGTCGGAATTTTTAGCGAAGGCACAGGTGTTAAAATAGATTAATTTATTTTACATAAATGGCATAAATTGCCTTTTTGAATTAAATTTGAATTAAACACAAATATGAAGAAAAAAAATACTTATGTACATATATATAAATGCAAAAAATGATTAAATTGCATAACTATTACAAAAGTAACAAGTACATAAACCAAAATATACCAAAAATATTAACAAAATAAATACATAATATGAAAAAGCAAATAAGAAAAACATTTTAAAACATAGAGAAAAAATTAAGAATTATTTGCGAGAAAAAAATAAATCAGACTCGTTTTATAACTATCAAGTCCGGAACCAAATATATCAGCCATACCCTCATACTTATCACCATATCTGCGGAGCATAGGGATAGGCGAGTGCATGTGATAGTCGGTCCTAGAACTTGCAGAACAAAAGGGAGATCTGTGGCGGATATGTCGATCGGGAACACGGAAACACACCAACTCTGGCAAATCTGGACGGTCAATGAATTAATTGATCACTTTATTAAGTAATATTGGGTCTACATAGGGCAGACTGCCAGAAACATAATGACAAGAATAAAAGAGCACAAGAGTGCATGCAAGTTGGGCTACCCGGATAAATCAGCTCTTGCAGAGCACTACATAGAAACAGGGCATAATTTCTCATTTGAGCCAAATGTCCTTGGAAAGCCCAAAAATCATCAAGCCCGTTTAATAAAGGAAGCCATAGAAATATACAAGCATCCTAATAACATAAACAGGGATGATGGGTTACGACTACGAACCTCATGGTACCCGGTGCTTCCAAAGCCCACGGTACAAACTCCACACACTTAACCACATACATTGCCCGACTGCGACACGGTACAAATTCCTCACAATTAAACACACTAAAAACTACACTCATACATTCAGCCCTGAAGATGGACACTGCAATGTGCTCCGAAACGTCGGCAATACAAAGCCCACAAACACGGCATAATAACCCAGAAAAACACTATCTATATTCTGAAGGCCGTGAAAACCTACGAACCTTGACTACGAACCTTAATATTGGGTCTGTTAAAATTCTTCTACCGGAAAGTTTTAAAAGGTTTGCTACAGATAGCAATTGATTATAATTAAATAAAGCAGCTGGAATATGTAGTTTAAAATTAATATATTTTAGAAATTTCTTCTGGACGCCCTCAAGTGAATCATAATGTTCAGCCGATAGTCAATTTGTCTTTTGAATAAATATTGCTGATATTAAACTATTATTGACAATTCAATTTCATAAATTAAAAAAATACTTGTTTATTTTTATTACCTTATACTTGTTTTTTATTATTTACTATTATATCAAATTGCATTGTAGTATTGGCAAATACGCATTTCTTATATACATATTTTTATTTCTTCTTTTTTCGCGATAATATATGCTTGCTTGTTTATTAATTTAACTTAAATTTGTCTTTCTTGCTTACCGTAACACTTTATTTACTGTGTTTGCTTTACAGAATTTATTTCATGAGCTTATATCTTTGCATTTTTTGTTTATATGCTCACTGTTTTTTCTTGCATACCTTTGTTATTATTGTTTTGTTTTACTTTGTAAAAGTTTTTATTATATCCATTCTAACTAATTTCACATATTTTTTCTGTATATTCTGTATTATTTAGTATGTTAGCATGTATTTTATTTTTCGTAAATGCCTTTTGGGCGTTAATGAACAAAATAAATAAATAAGAATTTAATTGTCAATAAATTGCTTGCAAAGGGCTTTAAAATTTCCCTTGGTTAAGGTTTAAAAAATGATTTATTTGATACCGAGATATTAATTCGATACTTAGCACCTAATTACTTTATTACGATACTAGGGTATTGACATAAAACCGCTTTATGAGAATTCGCCTAGTGGTTGTTTTACAAAAAATATGACGGAGATAATTTAGGACAAATTTAAAATAGTCGTTAACAAATTCGATTAAAAAACTTAGTACTCATCGTAAATTAACCAAACACAAAACGATAATAAAATATACACAAAACGTGTTATTTGTACAATACAAGAAAAATGTTTTGAGTTTGTCCAAATTTTTGTAGACAAGAACTGGATTCAATCCCTTAGGGAGCTGTTAATATTAGCATACTACAACAGATATGGAGAACATTTTAGAGAAGGTAATATAGAAGTCTAGGCATCTACAGGGCTTATGACCTGTCATTGGCTGGTTTAAGTGGCCACTTTACACACTGAATCCACTTGGTCCAAAAAGAAGTATTAAAATTGAAAACTGTATTCAGGCGTTGCCTAGTATGTGAGGGAAATAATTCAATCGGATGAATCTCAAATACATCAATAAAGGTTTCAGCTCTTTAACTTCACAAACATCAACAGATGGAAGAATTAAAGGAATAAAGATGTTCATATTAATATGGACAAAATGGTTAATGTACAGATAATAATAATATTTTTGGTGTTTGTCCCTTAATATAATGCCTATACTATGAAAAACATTTATTGTTTTATTCAAATAATAAAATCCTCTCTTAAGGTACACCGCCAACACATGTTTCAATAATTTGTCCCACTCTGTTCCATTGAAATATTGCGTATTGTATATCTTTCAACTTATTTCTTAAATGTACCTACACTTAAGATAAAATTAAGTTTTATATAAATTATCCTTACATGTATAATATTCACCGGTCTGAAGATGCCCATTAGAGGGTGAAAGAGCTAATTGGTTAAACAAATGAACAGAAGTGTACTAAGTATTTTAAAATTAATAACTTATATGTAAATATAAGTTATTACATCATTACAATGGATCAAACCGTTATGTTTATATTGTCAAATAAAACAAAATGGCCACCAATCAGTTGCTAACCAACAAACCAACATCGCTTGCGTTCTATGAAACATAGTTATAGGGCGTCTCTCTAGGTTACGCATTATTACTCTGAGGTTTGAACCAATTTTCGAAGCGCCTTTTCTAGTCCGATTGAGGTATCTCCAAAACATATGATTTGAACATATCAACCGTTTCTTCAGGCGACGAAAAACGTTGACCTCGCAATTTATTATTGATATTTTTTTATTTTTTATTTGGAATAAGAAAAAAATCATTGGGTGCTAAATCAGGACTGTACGGCGGATGACCCATCAATTCGATGTTTTAAATGCTCAAAAATTTACTTGTTTGAGCTGATGTGTGACGCTTGCATCGTCGTGGTGGAGAAAAATTCGTCTTCTGCAATTGGTGGTGTACCATTCAGAATTGACCGTTCTACGTTGCTCTATGATATAATGTGATAGTTGTTACGATTTTTTAAAGAATTCGATGTCATATTGTAGTTAATTTAAAAAGTTACAATACATAGTAAAAATTGATTATTTTAAATTCCTGAATAGATTTTTACATAAATAAACCAATCTAACATCGTTCCGTTTTAGTAGACTTTTTTCACGCGGTAATGTGTGGATCGTATCCCCCGTGTAAAAAGAGGCTCCAGTGTGCTCTGCTTTTTCACGATTTCCGACCGAGCAGAGTAGAATAAGTGAAAAGTTATAAAGCTTGAAATGAGTGTAAAATTTATTAAATTCCATAGAAAATAATGTTTGTACAGCATTATTAGGAAAATGAAAGCGCGGTACACAGAAAATGGCTTATCACGGATTATTCCGATGTATTCCGCCATGTAACGCGTACCGAAAATGTTCTCGTTAGTGTGGTTTTAGTACCATTTCACGGAAAAGCCGAAATTCCAAAACAAAGTAAAGCGTGTTCATATTTATCCCAGGGCTTAAACAATCAAAACACCAACTCGTGGAAATGTTCCTTTACACGCCCCAAACAAGTTCCACGAACATACTCGGTTAGTGGCACAAAGGAAGAGCGTGAGCCACACTAGAGGAATCACAGAAAAGGGAAATTAATTAAACTATTTTAAAATAAACAATCATATTCCGATCGTCAGTTTAATAATAAAGTTACAACAGCCCGTATTACAAAGGGAAGTTAACGTTCATCTTCAATTATATCTCCAAAGTAAAATTAAGTTTCCTGTATGAAAAATGTTCAATTACATGTAACCGACGAAGATATTTTAATTTTTCATACAAATATTTACATTTTCGTGCATAAATATCGAGTTTACTTTATACCGTCTCGATATGAATATATTCTGAATGAACATGTAAGTTCTCCAAAACGAAAGCCTTTTCAGAAGAAGTGTACAAAATTGGATTTTGTCGAAGGATCTTTACAGCTTTTTTTTGCACCACAACAGACCAGGAGGTCCAATTACAGTGGTAAATTTCTTCACAAAAAAATCACATTTCATTTTTGTGTTCTCACCGGGAATCGAACCCGGAACCTTCCGTGTGAGTCAGGCGTCTTGACCACTACACCACGAAGGCCGTTTTAGACCATTGCAGGAGACTGCTGCGAGATATTGCATATATTTATATACTCGTACCACTAAGCGTGTTGTGCAAATGTTTATTGAAATACATATTTATGAAATAATTTTTAATTTTAATTTTTCCTATTGTTTACTAATGAGCGTGCTTCCGTTTCCACAGGCTCTTGACCTTATAGAGTTAGGTATACGTTATTATTTTTTTTAGCAATATACATATATGTATTTGTAAATTGTTTATAACCCTGCATATGTAAAAACCCTTTGGGCGATAATAAATAAATATAATAATGGTTAATAAGACGTACGATAAAAAGGGGTTTTTTATAAATAAATCGGTGTTTGTAACGTCAAACAGATGGTAGTGGAAAAAGTCTAAAATATAAATTATGTATTGTTTATTAATATATTGTTACTTTTATTTGAATGTGTATTTTATGAGCTGGTGTTTTGAATGTCAACTAACAGATACGCATTTTGTGAAATAAATTGTAAGGATTTTAAGCGGGTGGAAAAGTATCAAAATATTGGCATATTTGTAATGTATTCAAGTGGTTGAAACGGATAATAAGCGTTTTTTTAATACTTAAAATTTCAAACATTAATAAATCTAGGAATTGGGTGGTATCAAAGTTAGGGATGTTTGAAAAACCGAAATACGTCATAAAAATCGAAAAGCGGAGAAGTTGAGGAAAAGGATTGATACTTCGTATAAAAGTTACTAAAGCAAAGAAAGTTTCACTAGGCTTTTCTAAACGATTAATGGCCTAAGCTTCATCTTTTACCGGGGTCTATTATAAATTTTAAATTAATGTAAATTAATTTAAACATTAAGCTAAGAGCTTTGGAGATACTTAAAAACCAGGAATTAAAAGAGCCAATGAGGAGTCCTCACTTGAAGAGGTTCTCAATGGACAAACGATTTATCTTTAGTAAAGTGAATAATCAGACTTGGATAAAATTAATAATCGATGAAAAAGCGGTGCGCTCTCTACTGAAAGCAAGTATTATAATTAAGTCTAAATTATAAATGATATAGTAGTCGATTGGCATGTAATTTTACAGAGCTTTTCGATAAAAGCAAAACGATTCGATCTAAAACCAATAAATCTCCAATGAGCCCAGGTACTATACTCCTTTGAAATACCCGAAAATATTTATCAAAGAGAACTGCCCAGTTATTTATTAAAATGTCGAAAAATACGAATCGTCTGTTATGGAAATCCCTTATAAAATATTAATTAAACGATGAAACGAAGTTTTTTGTACAAAATAACAAATTACGAAAGCAATTTTCTTATTGCTTCTAAAAGAAAGCTACGTAAAACCGGATAGTTCACCCTTTGAAAGGGCCCCCAGGCGATTAGCGAGAAACCTTTCCATATTTATTAAGTTTGATTTTCAATCAATGAAGTGTTTTAGATATAATCAATGAAGGGGCTAGAAAAATACCCAACAGACCATTATATAAATTTCGAAAATAAAATCATAAAATGTATATTTTTTTATTATGATAATTTATATTTGAAGCACCAATTTTGTGGTCATTTTTATGTTTTCATTCTATTTTATTTTGAATCTGTTTAACACGTGTTTCTTAACCTTCTGTTTGAATTTTGTTTTTCTTTTTTTTTTATAAATGTTTTTTAACATCATAATATTTTTTACAAACAAGCTACAAACAGTGGCTTGGTGGGATTTTAGTTTTAGTAAAAATATAACAAGTGAATTTTTATTTAAATTGTAAAAATGTATAATTATGCTATTAAATAAAAAAATAAATAAATAAAAAACTGCCATTCATTTTACTGTTATTCATTATACCTAATAATAAAACAAATTCATTTTTAACATTTTTTTTTTATTCTACCAAGCGGTTTCCCCGCTCCATATGTTAAGATATATAATTATTTTAGGTAAACACTGTTTGCTTAATATAATTATAAAATAATACATTTTACCTCGATAAAGAAACTTTTCCAGCTTTGACACCGGTTGGTAGAAAAAATAAGTGGTTAAATACAAAGTTGTTTTAGTATTATTATCATGAAATATTAATGTTCGTTGAATATACATGATATCAGCGTTGCCGTGTTAATCTTTGATAAATCATATTTGTTCTCTAATAGTAAGATTTTTCTTAAATCGTTCCTAAATAACAATTTTAACCTTTGCTGTATACAACGTACATAGGTTTCCCGTTTTCATTGGTAAAAAAAAATTGTTGTGCAACAAAAAATAGACCTACTGCGTAATTAACGAAAGAAGAATTTTTTTTTCATACAAAAAAATTTTTTGCTTCTACTGACTAAAGAGCGAAATGCAACTAGGATGAACCAAGTATCAGGAAGGCCAAATATCTCAAATAATTGGTGTGGTTCGAGTTAGTCTAGCTTCAACATTTTAATGGAAGTGGAATAATTAGTTTCACAATGTAAAAATTCCATCAGTGAATTTATATAAAATTACAAAAAGGAGAGAATCCTCATCAATCGCGGATTCGCATGCCATGTTGAAGGGGAAGTTGGGGTAAGTGAAGGGTTAAGGGGAGGAATAATTAACTATCCTCATTTGCCTCTCGTCTCTGATTAGAAAGTTCTACCCATTCGATGATTAAAACGATTTCTTCGAAAAGCCTGGATTTTTATGGGAAAATCCAAATTTGGTATTCAAAATGAGCAGAAAAGAAGCGTGCCATCTTACTGCGATTACTAAGGTTCGAAACTAATGTAATGCTTATTTTTTTTATCACCCCAGGGCCCCGATTACAATGGGAAGTTGACTTTTATCTACAAAGTAAAATTTAGTTTTCTGCATGAAAAGCAGAATATGCATACAATTTTTTCTTCCAAACACGTTCAATTATAAATATGTTTCTTTTTTGGGTGATACCGTGTGTGTTGGATTTGTTCCGACGTTTCGGCTACCATTGCAGGAGCCATCTTCAGGGTAAACTGAGTGTTTTGTAGAAAAAAGTGTGCGTTTAAGAACTAGTAATTTGTACTGTGTCGCAGTCGGCAGTAGGCACATTTCTATTCATTTTTGTAGTATGTAGTGGTGCTTAATCCAACACACACAGCATCACCCAAAAAAGAAACATATTGATAACAGTGACCTTGCGTTTTCAGCGAAATGTAGATCTTTGCGCTGCACGTGTTCGTAGATATTAACATTTTCAATCGAATCAGTAAAAAAAAAGTTTATCTACAGGGCTCATGTCCTGCCATTGGCTGGTTTAAGTGGCCACTTTACACACTGTGTAACACTTACCATTCTGCCTATATTTGAGCATCTATATTGCTTCAATTCTTTCATCTGTTGATGTTTGCGAAGTTAAAGAGCTGAAACCTTTATTTATGCGGGTGAGATTCATCTAATTGAATTATTTCACCTACATACTAGGCAACGCCTGAAAAATTTGAAAATCAGCCAATGACAGGTTACGGGCCCTGTAGATACATAGACTTCTATATTACCATCTCTAAAATGTTCTTCATCTCTGTTTTAATATGTTAATTATTGAAATTAGTCAGTTTGGAAGGAAGGTAAGAGGGCATAGAGTATAGAGGACGACTCCACGGAGAGTACCTTGATCAAATTAAAGGAGATGTGGCGCCAGCAGGCGACGTCACGCGTCAACGTGTTCGGTGAGCCGACAATAGCCGAACATAGACGAAAGGAATTACACCAGGCCGACCGAATAACTGAAAACGAAGAGGTCTCCCCGAATCGCCCACCGAACCGCACGCACTTCGTGCAGCACCTGAATCGCTTCGTCATCCACGTTTTATCTAAATATCTAGTTTTTAGTATTTCGTATACTACATTAATTAAATAGTCATTAATCAACTCCTGTATTGATTCAGTGTAATAAACATCGTACAAACCGTGAGTACTCTCTTTCACTTACTATCGCACCTTACACATACCATTTCAACATAAGGGTTCCCGTCCGTGACCGAGAAGTTAAAGTTACGCTTACGAGGTCTCTTTTGCGGAGCGTGACACGCGGACGTTAATCCTTATCAATTTGGTGGAGCACGCTGACGGAAAGCCTACCGGCAGTCCCTGAGCGTGCTAACATAACGGCTGCGCCAAAAGGCACCAGCCTTCACCACCAAAGAGACATGAACTAAACATCATATTATATAATTTGGCTAGCTAAAAAAGGTCGCTGAAAACCGAAATGAACGGCGGAGATGCGGGAGTTTGGTGCAAACCAATCCCGGGGATTGAAACCAGAAGAAAAAAAATCATGCTATAGACGTTTGCATCAGTTTCTCTAAGAGATGTGAATGGAATGTCAAAGAAACCGGAATATAACTACGGCCTTTAGATCCAAAGATTAGGGAATAAATAATCCGAAATTCGTGCAAGGTGAAGGAAAATAAAGGCGGAAATTATGCCAGGTAATGATAAACCGTCAAAATCCAACGTGGCTAATAACCGGCTTGATAAAAATACGAAAAAAAATAAATTATGGCGGCAGTTTCCCAAAAGGGCGGAAAGTTAAGAGTATTGAACGGTTAAAACCTTAAGTAAAAGCATAAAAAAACATGTACCTATATATCGTGAAGGGTAATTTGTTAAGAAAAAGCGAACAGCATTTTTTGTGATTTTTAAAGAGTTCGCGGCACAAAGAAACTCATTAAAATGTACGCCGTGTTTCTCATAACTCGCGGCCAAAGAAAAGGAAGATAAATATTGCGCAAGCAACATTTTTATTTTATTTATTTCAACGGAATAAGAATAATAAAAACACCAATAACATTTTAATGTTATAATAATAATAATAGAAACAAAAGAGAAACATGAGAGATTTTACATCCAATAATAGGTAATTTTTGTTCTCAAATAATTTCTAAATATATTGAGAATCTCGACGATTGGTCCATAAATAAATAAATATGAAATGTCGTAACTTAATATTCTCAGTACAGAACACACGTTCAAAGGTCACCTGTGGAAAAACTGCAGTAAAAACCGTTTTGCTGACGAGTGTGCCGGTATGGTTTTTAATATTAATAAATGTAAGTGGTTCCGAAGTATCGGTTCTGTTATTAAAGGTCTTACTTATAAACCTGGTATAAAGTTACGCCTAGGCAGAGGAGAGAGCAAAATAAAGATGGAAATATTAGCCTGCAGTGGACAACCGTCGTAAAGGTGACTAGAGTGTGGTATTCTAGGAAAACGGTGTGTTATCAACACCATTTAACACCGTTTCCTGGGAAACCACTCTCTAATCACCTTTACGACGGCTGTCCACTGCATCGCCGTTCACTACGGCCGTTAAAATACGGGCACCGCTGTCCTAGGAAACCCTAGCTTAACGGACCGTTTCGTATTTATGCTTGCGATTCTCGACCTGAGTACGGCCCATTGTTTTGCTGTAAACTGTAGCTAACTTCGTGATTGATAATCCTAAAATGATTTTTGTCCGTAGGGGCGGCTCTATGGCGGTAGAGTGTTATTGAGCTAAAAACCAATGAAGCTTCAAGAAAAACGCAATCAATCTTTGACCCCTCACCCTTTAGATTTTTCTTAAACATCTCCGACCTATTGACAGTTGACCTGTCAGCTTAACTATTTTATTCATCTGTTTCCAGACTTCCCAAAAACAAACATTATACTAAAAAAAAGTAGAAAGTAATTTGTATTTGTTCAAGAAAAAACATATATTTCCCTTCAAGATACATATTGTACATACTTGTACACTTAATGCTAAACATAAATTAAAATTTTAGGTAAATAATTAAACGACATCGTAGATGCGTTTTTGTCTAAATATATATTTTTCGTGTATTTCAATAATTACTGCACATGGGGATACCACGTGGGGGGTTAGAGGTCTCCGTTCAATTTTTGTAGGAAACAAATTACAACAGGGATGGAGACTACCTTAAATAAGGGAATATGGAAGTTTAGGCATTTACATGGCTTATGACCTGTCATTGGCTGATTTAAGTGGCCACTGTTACACACTGTGTAACATCCACCATTTTGCCTATGTTTGAACATCCATATTTCTTCAATTCTTCCATTTATTGATTTAAGTGCAGTTAAGTTAACTGTAGTAAATGGAGATAGTTTGAAACAGGTCGAAGAATTTGTATATCTGGGTAGTATGTTTACTAGAGATGGAAATATGGACAAGGATATTGAAAGGAGGGTTAGTGCCGGTAACAGAGTTAATGGTGCCTTAAAGTCTGTCGTAGCAAATAAGTGTCTATCGCAAGAGGCTAAATTAGCAGTTCATAATGGAGTTCTGGTACCAACCCTAATGTATGGAAGCGAAGCATGGAGTTGGAAAAAAAGGGACGAAAGTAGACTGAATGCTGTTGAAATGCGATCCCTCAGGCGAATGTGCGGAAAAACAATGTATGATAGGTGCCCTAATGTCGAAATTAGAGCAGAATGCAAGGCTGAGTTAAGCATTATCGACAAAATTAAGAAAGGTCTTTTGCGATGGTTCGGTCATGTGGAGCGAATGAATGATGAAAGAACGGCTAAAAAGATTTATGATGCGAATGTGTCTGGTTGTAGAAGTCGAGGAAGGCCGAGAAAGACATGGCATGATCAAGTACAACAAATTCTTGAAAGTGGTCATGTGAAAAGTCGGAATAATCGACGTGCGTGCATGAGAAGATGTATGAATGTGAAGGAAGCAAAGGAAGTGTGCCAGGACAGAGTGGTGTGGCGTTCTATCCTCTCTGCCTACCCCTCTGGGGAAATGGCGTGATGGTTAGTTAGTTAGTTAGTTAAGTTAACTTGACTTAAGTTAATGCTTAGACTTCCATATTCCTTATTTAAGGTATTCACAAACCCTGTTGTATTTTGTTAATCTAAATGACTCCCGAGGGGGTGAAATCCAGTCTTTTGTCTACGAACATTTGGACAAACTCAAATATTGTTTTGTAGGAAAGTTGCAATTTGATATATCGTATCAAATTTATTTTTGATTTATTTTTTATTTATTTTATTTTTTTGCACCACAACAGGCCAGGAGGCCCGATTGCAGAGGCGAATTACATCACAGAACACCCAGCCTTGAGAAAAATCACATTTATTTTTTTTTGTGTTCTCACCGGGAATCGAACCCGGAACCTTCCGTGCGTGAGTCAAGCGTCTTGACCACTACACCACGGAGGCCGCCATCTAAATCGCCTGTAAATATACGTAAAATGCATGTTGCGTGTCCAAGAAATTAATAAGAAAAAACTTACAATAATATTGACGATTAGCACCCAAAATATTACCTTACACAACATTTAGAAAAAGGAAATGTCATCATAAAATGTAAACGTTTACAACCTTTGATAAATAAAAGTTCAGTCATAAAAATACTATGAATAATGTGTCTTTGTGTATTTTTTTCATCCCCTGTAAAATTTACTGATGGTGGTGAAGACAAAAAGGTTGTTAACATCGATATGAAACACAATACAAACCTTCTTTATATTTTTTCACGCCGTTTGTTTACTTCATAAAATCAAATAAAAAAGCTATCGCTACCCCAACCGAGTATCAATTTTAAAGTGTGTACACAATATGAAAATTATAATTATGATTATTTTATTATTTACGTCACAATAGACATACACAGGTCGCGGTAACGTCGGAAGCTTACGAGGCAAACACCTCCACCCCTGAGCAGAAAATTCATATAAGTACTAAGTATCTTAAGTGATCTACCTCACAATAAAAAACAATTTGATTTTGATTGCGATTAAAGCCTCTTGTTTTTAAACGTGAAATTAACATATTTCTTCAATACTCCGTTAATAAAATAATTATTAAAAAAATGAAAAAAATAGGAATAAAAGGAAAAACTATAAAATGGTTTGAAGAGTACCTTGGCGATAGATACCAAATAACGAAGGTGAATGATGAAATTTCCGAGCCATTTAGAAATCCGAGAAATTTAATATTAGGTGTTCACGGATGTTCCAATGTGATCACGAATACGATAAACAACCATGGTGAGAAATTGATATCACGTCGCTTATTAGCACGTCGATAGTTATTTGTGATTGAGCTAATAATGGGGTGGTATTCTAAACGCAAAAGCGCGCGTAGAAAACGAATTTTTAACGCGTATTTACGTACCAAATAGACGCTAACAGAGCGATCTCTTCGCGTATAATTCCGTTCAGAATACTAGCCCCGGTTGGTTAATCAAATAAATGTAATGATAAACTTATATAAATAAATTTAAAAATTTAATTTATTTTTGTATATTTTTATTTAAATATAAAAAAATATGCATTCAAAAAGTACCTAAGTTGAATATAACATAATGTAAAGCTAAATAATTATTAAAACTAACTATATATACCTAAATTTAAAAAGTAAATCAGCGACAGCACGCAGGAATTATTGATGTTTGTAAGTGAATAATGGGATGTAAGCAACATTAGATATATATGATTGCAATACAGATAATAATAACAGACATATATTTATTACATTTACGTTTCTATATTATTATATTGTATTATTGTTTATGTTATGAAATACGTGTGTTTTTAAATATTAATATACGTTTGAAATGATCTCAAGAAAAGGATTATGTATGTATTTATTATCGTATAATTATACCGTTGACATATGACTATAGATTTCAATAAAAGTTTTTTTTTAAACCATCAAGTCACTTTTCGTAGTTTGGTAAGTGGTAAGGGATGCACACGATTTTCGGTTTTGTTTTTGTTTGTGGAATAGAAAAATCACTTAGAGGGATAAAAATAATTATGTATGATTAAAATTTTGTGTTCTTTTCACGCTAGAGGGTAGGAATAAAAACAGTTATTTTTCTGGAAAGAGAGGCATTTGAAAATACGTCAGTTAATTTGCGGGAAACTTCGTTTCAATATCTCACGTATCAAATTGAATTAATTAGTTACCTACCTGGAATACATAAATATTCAGAGGGCTTAATTCAACAAATGAAACTAATTTCACAGAATTAAATTTAATTACCGTTAATTCTCGTGACTCAGAATCCACCAGAACGAAAATTTAGTAAAAAAAAACTTATGTATTATATTGATATAACGATAAATGCTTGATCAAAATTTGGTCACAAAAATATGACAAATTTCACAAGAGCAAAATATACTGAAGATACCAAAAGGGGTGATTTTTTTATTGATAAGTTTAATAAAAAAAATACACAATATACGTCTTTAATATTTATATTTCCGTGTGAGGTTGCTTTATTTATTGTGGATAACTTATATAGCGCCATTTTCGTAATAAAATACCTCAAGGGCGCTTTACATGGTGATTCTATTGTTAAGTTAATTTAATTGAAGCTTTTAAATTTGTAATTTAATTAAAATTTATTTTGTTGTCACGTGCTACGGATTTGTTCAAATGATTTAGAGAACAAGTGGGTTTTAAGTTTTTTCCGAAACATCACTTCACTTTCACAGCCTCGCACCTCTGCTGGGAGAGCATTCCATGCCATAGGGCCTGCGACCGCAAATGCGCGCTCACCAAATTTAGTGCGCTGTTTGCGTAGAGGTATAATAACTTTTCCTCTCGCCGTAGACGTAGCTGATCTAAGCGTGAGACGCCTGTCAGCTAGTTCATCTGGAATGCATAGTTCCCTTAGATATTCCGGAGCCGAGTTGTGCAGTGACTTATACATAAGCCAACAGAGTTTGTATTCGACCCTCTGTGGAAAACGTAGCCAGTGTAGTTCCCGAAGTAGTGGAGTGATATGACTGAACTTAGAGATTCCGAAAATAAGTCTCGCTGCGGCATTCAATACAGATTGTAGGCGAGTCATTTTGTTCATTGGTAGACCTGCATAGATACCATTACAATAATCGACTCTAGACACTACAAACGCATTTATTAATTGACGGGCGGCATCAACCGGCAAATTTTTGCGTATGCATTTAATTTGTCTCAGCTGGTAGAAGCATGAACTTATCGTTCTACTAATTTGAGCGTCAAGAGATAGGTCAGAATTGAGTAAAACTCCCAGTAGTTTAACGGTGGGTAAAACGGCACTCCCTACATTGGGTAGAGCCGTATCCTGGATCAAATTCTGTCGTCTGGCTGAAGCCACCCACAGTTGTTCAGTTTTTGATGGGTTTAATGTTAGTCTGTTTTCAGCCATCCAGTTTCCTATTTTCTTGATGCATCCATCAATTAAATTGACAAGCACACTTCTCTCGCCTGGTTTGCAATAAAAATAAATCTGCGTATCATCTGCATAGCAGTGCGACCACAATCCACATTCTTTGATAATGTTCTCTATATCTTTAGTGTAAAGGAGATAGAGAAGTGGTCCGAGTACTGACCCTTGAGGCACTCCTGTAGACACCCGAAAGTTGGTTGAGCTTTTACCCTGGAACACGACTGCATATTCTCTTTTATTAAGATATGAACTGAACCACATATGTGCCTGATCACGGATACCATAAGTTTTCTCCAGACGTTCAAGCAAAATATTATGGTCTACAGTATCAAATGCAGCACTCATGTCCAGAAGAGCCATCAACACCAGATTACCAGAGTCCACCGACGTTATAATGTCAGACAGTACTCTTATCACTCCCGTCTCCGTGGAATGAAAACGTCGGTATGCCGATTGCCTTACCGAAAATAAAGAATTCCGCTCGATATAGTTAACGAGCCTGTGAGAAACTATTTTTTCTAGTATTTTTGATACGATGGGAAGATTTGAAATAGGGCGAAAACTGGAAAGATCTTCCACATCTAGTTGTGAATTTTTAAAAAGTTAGAGTTACATTTGCTTTTTTTATGGCTCTCGGAACAATGCTGCGCTCCATGGATGTATTAAATAAATCTGTTAAAATAGGAGCTAATACGTTAATGCATTTTTTCAAAAGCCATGTTGGCATCGGATCTAATATACATTGTTTGTTGGGTAATGCCGCAACAATTTTGCTGCTGCTTCTCTTACGGAAAAAGGTTTTTTTACAGAGAGGAACCCACCTTAGTTCTTTAAGCAGTTAGGGTTAGACGGAGGCGTTAAAAAAAAGACATGTTCAAGATTAGCACTAGATAAACTAAACACCAGATAAACCATTTCTTAGTTTTATAGATTTTAGATAAACCACTAAAAAGTACCCACTCTAGGTCACCACGAGGAACTGTTCACAAGGGAGGGGTCAACAATCGAGCTGATAACTTGGTTCACAATCAATTTTTTTATATTTTTGAACTTGGTATTATGTATGATGAAAAAAAAACATTATACAAAACGTCGCATTGGGGAAACAAGGTTCTATCTGACAAAATAAATTTTTGTTACATTGAACTTTTATTAAATATATATTTTAATATCGGTTCTATATGCATCAAAATTTTAAAGAAAAACGAAATCAATCCTTAATTATTATTAAGTTCATTTAGACAATATTAATGAAAAAAATATTAAATAAAATAATATCTTTATTTCAAACTTTCATGTCTCAAAAAAAATATGAATCTACATAGAACTTCGTTTCTCCAACGCGACAAAATTTTTTTTTTTTTTTTTTAAGTATTTTTTCACGCCTCTGACTACACCTAACATTTTCATCAAAATTATGAATACATTCAAGAATATTTTTCAGTGAAAATTGAACATATTGATGAGTAATAAAATATTAAAAACAATATTTCTTTTAGTCCTCTCCTGTCTAGCTTCGAAAATATTGATATCAAATTACCACCCTTGTAAGGAAAAAAAGACTTGATTTATTGGGTCCACGTGTAGTATTTAGTAAACATGATAAAAATATAATAGGAATTAATTCAGTAGTTACGTAAACCTTGACGAAGAGAGTTGTTTTATTTATTTTATTATAATGAATAACCACAAAGTTAGTGCTTCAATTATAGACTTTATATTGATGAGTATTTCAATTTCAGGGAAATTTAATTTTAGTTGTAAGTAACCGTGTTGGAAAATGGGAAACAAACTGTTGAGGTCGAACTTTGGACTTGCTGATCCGGAGTCCGAGACACATCCCGCGGGACCATAACCCGTCTCATTATTATGAAATTTATACTGGTAGATTAACGTAGAGCTCATAATATTTCAAACATGAACATTTTGTTAAGTCCGTGCGTAATGCCATCTAATTCCTTTCTAACGGCGACCATAAGATGGAAGGGACTAATCTTTACCAACAAAAGAATGCTCCCTTAAAGTAAAAGTTCAAAATAATTCACAGAAAGCGGAGAACAAGAGAATGGATTGTAAAGCTTACAATGTAAATCTTCTTTAATATTCAAATCTCTAGAGGGGGTATTTTGAGCTGTGTCTTATGAGATAGCATGCTAAAATATAGAAGAAATAACAAGAGTGATTATTTTAGTTAAACATCAAAATGACAAGAAATTGTAGGGTGGATGGATTTATTTTATTTTAATTGCACGAAAAACAGCACTTTTCGGAGAACACAGGCTATCCTAAAATAACAGTTTTATTGAGTTCATTAGAGCCATCTTAATTATATGAGCAATTAAATGCACCAGCACCCAATTTTTATACTTCTAATTTATTTATTTGATACTTCACAAGAATACATTATATAATTAAATGAACAATTTATTCCTCACTGGGAAAACACGTGCTGAGGAAGACAATTAACAATATTGTAGTTTACTTTGATATATTATTTTTTTAACGCAGAGAATTGTTATCGAATTGACTTTTTTATTCGTTAAACACATAATAATGCACGGGAAAATAGAGTTTTATCAATAATTCTATGACAACTAATCGGCATTATACTACGAGTATGAAATATTTCTTTTAATTTTTATGTTTATTTTGTTCTTTTTCTTTTCCGCTTCAGTAAACATCACATAACAGAGAAATATGTCATTGGTCTCACTTTAAAAAATCGTATATTTAAACCCTAGACTGTATGATTTCTGAAATAAAATAAATAATGCTGAAATATATTTTACGGAAATATTTTTTTTTTTCATAAAATGAAAGTTTTGTAGCTATTTTAAACGATTTATGAATATCTAAATTTGTTAAAACAGAGATGGAAAACATTTTTTGAGAAAGGAACACGGAAGTCTATGCATTTACAGGGTTTTATGGCCTGTCATTGGCTGGTTTGAGTGTCTACTTTATACACTGTGTAACATTTACCAGCCCATGTTTAAACATCCGTATTTCCTGAACTCTTCCATCTGTTGACTTTTGTGAAGTGAAATAGCTGAAACCTTCATCACGTGGGTGAGATTCATCCGGCTGAACCAATTCATTCTGAAAACAATTGTCTAATTTTTATACTTCTAATACCAGTAAGTTTAATCAACAATGTTCTCAGTCCAAATGTTTTTAGAGAGGCTAAACTTCCGCCCTAGGGAGTTATATAGGTCAAAATTTGTTGCAACAGAGGGGGAAAACATCCCTTCTCAATAGTAATTACATAGACTTCGAGGCTTGCTTCTTCATTCCGTTTTGTTTGCTGTCTACTACGCTATGATTCATTCCTACCTTATCTATCATGTATATGGGATTTTGCCAGCAAAAATCAGATCTCGGAAATACAAGATCTTCAGAGCAGAGTTCTAAGAAACATTCTTGGACTTAAATGGGATTCCCATGTCAAGGATATCTGCCGACAAACAAAGATACTACCGTTCAAGGTAATGCCACTGCATGACATAACTAATACTATTTTAAATATCATAAACTTTTCTGCTCACTCAAATTTAAAATACACATTTGGTCATGATATTCACAATTACAATACACGTTACTCAGGGAATTTTCATGTGTCTAAGTTTCGCTTAGCAAAGTTCGGCAGAAGTCTTTGGAAAAGATTGGCCATTCCGAATATAATAAACTGCCCGATGAACTAAAACACGAAAAATTGAATAAAAAATCCAGAAGTGTCGCAATTAAAAAATATTTCTTGAATATTTTAGATAGTGATAATTATTGATGTAATTTATATAGATGGTGTGAAGTACGTAACGACTGAGCGTTTGGGCATGAGCCGAGTGTCATCATTTATGAGGGCTCAGGGCATGTCTACGTGTTGATATGTCAATGTTTTGCCACTTTAAATTTAGATATTTTTACCGGCGACCGGGTTTCGTCGTCACCGACACCGTCACACAGTGAAAAATTAAACAAAAAAAATCAACACATTTTTAATATTTAAAGCATTAACTTTGTGGTCAAACATTTTACTAAATGTAATTAAATATTTTACTAACTGTTATTAAATATTTGTATACAACCACTTATCGACATTTCTATGTCTACCGGTTTCGAGACGTACTTATTTCTTTGCCAGGACACCAACTAAATCAACATGCAAAATGTGGTACAGCATGGCGAGATAAGCAAAATGTGGTACAATATGCGGTGAAACATGGTACGTCTCGAAACCGGTAGATGTAGAAACGTCGGTAAGTGGTTGTATACAAATATTTAATAACATTCAGTAAATAAATCAACGCTTACAATTGTCCAAATTGTGTGAATTTCGGCCCATAAGTTAAGTGCACGTAGCATGGCAAACACCACGACCCTAATAACCTAATAATAATTATATTTGACGATGGAATTATTTCTTGTCAAAATTTAACGACCGCCATTTTCTGGCTTTTATGCCGTGGAAGGAAAATGGCCGGGATTTACGTTGTATGATACGGAATATGTGCGTACCAACCCTGTATTGTTTAATTTTACACAACTCATATATGTGGCTTCCTCAATAAAGAGTAAAAGCATTATTATTCTTGTAAAGTAAATTTTGATATCATCAACATGTAAATCCTTTTAAACGAATAAAAGCCTAGAAATTATTATAAAATAAAATAAATCTCGCAAGAGTTTATTACGGTTTGCCATTTTTACTTGATATAAATTAAAATACCTCCTTCATTTCCCCGTTTTAACATCACTAACCGCATTACAGAAGATACAACAAATCTTGGAAATCTTTTGACATCATTATTTTTTTTTAAACTGACAAAACGACCGAATGTTTGCAAATGACGTAATGAAAAGTAACTTTTTTTATATTTAAAAAAAAAATAAAAAAAATCTTTATTTAGATTATTTTACGATAGTAACATAATTTACACAATAATAATTCAACAATATTTTGAGTTTGTCCAAATTTTTGAAGACAAGGACTGGATTCAACTCCCTGGGGAGCTGATAACATTAACATATTACAACAGAGATAAAGAACATTTCAGAAAAGGTAATATAGAAGTCTAGGCATCTACAGGGCTTATGACCTGTCATTGGCTGGTTTAAGTGGCCACTTTACACACTGTGTAACATTCACCATTCTGCCCATATTTAAACATCCACATTCCTTCAATTCTTTCATCTGTTGATGTTTGTGAAGTTAAAGAGCTACACAGTGTGTAAAGTGGCCACTTAAACCAGCCAATGACAGATCATAAGCCCTATAGATGCCAAGACTTCTATATTACCTTTTCTGAAATGTTCTTCATCTCTGTTGTAATATGTTAACAATATAAATAAGTTATTGAAAAAAAAACAAGAAAAAAAATTGAAACATAATTAAAACTAAATTAAGGATGTAGCATTAAAACAAAAGGTTCGTAAACAAAAATTAATAAATTAAACAAATAACAAACAAACAAACGCGGTTTCCCCGTAGGAGTAGGCAGGGAGGATAGAACGCCATATCACTCTATCTTTGCATGCAGACTTCGCTTCGTCTCCATTCATACATCTTCTCATGCAAGGACGCCGATTATTATTAAGATTTTTTTTTTTTTAAACTTTTTGTACATAATGTTATTTGTACATTGGCGGGCTTATTGCTAAATGGCAATTTCTTCTAACCAACCATTCAAATAAAAGTTTTATTTTTATAATTCAAGTTAAAGAACATATTCAATAGAAAAAAAAGATTAAAAAGCTTTAAGTATATAAAAAATAGAAATAAACGTATTTGTTTATAAATTTCCTTAAATCAAAACTATTACTCAATGGGAAAAAGGAAAAAAGAGGAAAGAGGAAAATGGAAAGGAGGAGAGATTAAGGAAGAGAAAGGAGATGTTTTTTCAGACGTGATTTAAACAGAGATAATGTAGTAACATCTTTGATGGTGGGTGGGAGATGATTCCACAGTCGAGCCGCATTATTCCTACTCTTGACATGTCCATCTTCAAGTATTTGATGGACTTGATCGTGCCATGTTTTTCTCGTTTTCTGCATCCATCAACATTCGCACTGTAGATCCTTTTAGCCATTCTTTCGCTCTACATGTCCAAACCAACGCAGCACCCCGTTCTTGATTCTGTCGATAATGCATACATATCTCAGCCTTTCAAAGTTCACGGATCTCGACATTTGTGCACCTATCACACATCGTTTTACCACACATTCGCCCGAGGGATCGCATTTCGACAGCATTTTACGGGAATTTAAAATTATAAATTTAAAATATTGTTTATGCTAATTATAAGTACAAAAATTTATTTTTTTACTCGACAGCATTTTATGGACCAATGGAAAAAAGTGTTATTTTCCTGTTGCTTATTTATTGAATACTCAAGTTTAATCATATTTAAGCGATTGGTAATTAGCCGCCTCACTGTGCTGATTAATAGTAAATGAATACAAAATGTATTAAATTTCAAACATTGTGATAGTCATTAACCAATCCAAGTGTCGTAATTAATCAGAAATTTAAATACGAACTAATTAATGAAGAACCAAGCCGATGCTTCTTTAATGAGATGTAACCGTCGAAAGACACTTTTATCTTAATCAATTCAAAGTACCGATTCGAAGTAAATCAAAAATATCATAACGAAAATGAGTAAACATTACATTGAGGGCGTTCGTATAAAATACTCATCATTCTTGCGGAATCAAGTTTACGCGCTGAGCTTAGAAATTGCTTTATTACAGAGTGCTTTCTCGGAGCCCCCTTCCCCGCTTCGAGTACTTTTCTTAAAAATCAGACAATAAAAATATGTACGTAAAATATAATAACCGTGGTAAATTTGGACATATTGTGAAGCTAACTTGTTTATAAACAAAAAAAGTTAGGGTGAATTGGATTTAAGAATAATTGACCCCAGATTAATTTACATTTTATAACCATAAATTTAAATCTCGTGAAATTTCAGAGCAGAACAGATAATTTTCAGTCCAAGAAAAGAACAATGATAGGATCTCAGCAAGACAAAAACGCTACATGGTTGTTTAGTTGGAAACCCCTTTCGAAATTGTTTTCAACATTTTAAAAATCATTTATAGATTTTTTTTTTAACGAAATAGGTATAAAATTACAAATGTTTAAGTAATAATAACGTTTCTACCTCTCTAATAAAGTGAAAACGCGTGTTTTGAGAGAGTTCGTTTTACATTCATTTTCACTATCAATAACAGATTCTTTAAAATAAGATATTATGTTCTAAAAGATACACAATTTCTCACTGTATTTCCACTTAATGGTAAAATATGTTGAATAAAACCCTTTATTTTATAAAAAGTTTAAATTAAAAATATGTAATAATTTATAACAATAATAAATAACAGAAATGCTGATAATTTTCTCAATTCTTCGTTGAACTAACCTTAATATTATATTTAAAAAAGGTTAAAAAATATTATAAAATAATTATGAAACTATTTTATTTTTATTAGAATATTTTGAATTTGTCCGAACGTTTGCGGATTAACCACTTATTTTTTATTTTTTCTACCGACCGGTTTCAAAGCTACACAAGCTTCTTTAACAAGGTATACTTAGCTAATGAATTCTAACCTGTTTTATTTTAACAGTGATTACTAAATATAACATAGAAAATATGGAGCTAATAAATCAAGTCTTTTTGTCAAGGGTGAAGCGAGATAGGTACGATCTTTAAAACTAGGCTGAAGTGGACTAAATGAAATATTGTTTATTTGGTTATTTTTTATATTTTTCTTATTATGAATAACTTTTTTAATTTCTAAGATTTTCAAGTTGTCTTATTTTAATATTAGCAAGTAAACAGAAAATAAAGATAAGTGGTTAAAAACAAAGAAGTCTTATATTTATTTTATTATAATGAATAACCACAAAGTTAGTGCTTCAAATATAAATTTGAAAAATGATTATGTCTTAAATTGACTTTATTTAATTAACCGCCTGTAAATAATACAAAACAAACAGAAATGCAGTATGTCTATTAAAACATTTTGTAACGAATTTACATGTTAATGTCTCTGTCATTAAATGGAAGGTATTGGTAACTTAATCTGTTACTAAGTTGTATTGCCTAGGGAAGAGTGGGGGAATTGGAGCCTACCAAGGGAAGTGTGATTTTTTTAATACCTTGTGTATTTTTTTGTCTGAAAAATTGACTTTTGTTTTATTTTGGTTATCTAGCTATAAAGAAATATTAACTTAATTAAGAAAAAAGCAACGTAATTAAAGATTTTTACTTTTACAAAAATAAGTACCCTCGGTTCTCATATCCCGATGGGTGGGGGGAATAAGAGCCAATTATTCCCGTACGGGGTGATGAGAGCCCATACAGAAATACATATTTTCTTGCTATTCGGTAAATACTGGTTTCCATCCCTTCACTGAAGGAGGGTTATGAGAAGAATATTGAGTGATCAGAGCTTTATATCTCTTCTTAAGTGAACTGCAGGGTATACCTGCTTGCACAGCAACTTTGCAAATATAATTCCCTTTATCTCTGATGGCATTGATAGCTGCTTCCAACGCCTTCACTGTCTAGTTTGCTTTTGAAGTAGTTCGCTTTCGATTTCTAGGCATCTGGGGAGAAGTAAAAACACTTCGGGGGTAATGGGAGCCCCCTAGATCTAATTGCCCTGCACAATATTTCAAATACTATTTTTAATAATTTAGTCAAACCCATCAACAAGTATTTCCGAACTCAAACACTGTACTAAACATGACTGGCAATGTATTTAACGCAAATAATGGTTAAATTTAGGGTACTCCTCTGGATGTTGAAAAATTGACAAATATAGTAAGAATTAAGCGTAAAAGCAAAGTGCTCACTTTAAGTCTGCCTTGGTTGAACTGACGCGGCTTTCCGTCGACTGCTGACGAGTCCCGACGTTAGCCGAAGATGTTTGATTTTTTTCGGCACGTTCCTAGCACTAGAAGTGCGTAGAACAGTATGGTTCTCTTTACCCGACGGGTCTGATTCCCCTACGCTCCCCTACTTTGTTTGTATTCTCTGTATTATTTCCTCAATTGATTATTTTGTTTATTCCTAATTTTAGTCCAAAAACAAACTTTGCTACCGCAAAAATAAACAGTTCTGCAACTATTTGTTAAAATATCGATTGCTATGTTCCATACAGAGATAACTAGAAATTACTAGTTTTGAGTAATGTCTGACCAAAGTTTGGATGGATCTAAATTGGTTTGTAACAAATAATTATTTATATCACGCTAAGTGAAGTAAATATGTATATATTTATATAAACTATATGCAAAACGTTACTAGTTTTAGGATTAAAGTTGTTATGCAAATAATCACAACGTTTTAATTAGTTATGGAGCTGAGAGATTGTTAAGTTTATGTTTTTTCCATATGAAAAACATCTGTCCAATAAGAGAAAATCAATAGTTTTAAAGAGTTATTTATACCTTTGTAGAATTGAAAAGAGACATTTTTTTGAAATGTTATTTTAGCATACAAGGCGTTTAAATAAATACACAATTAAAAGTATAACTAAAAACTATAATTCTTTTAGTTATCCCTCTATAAAACTGAGCCATCGACACGTTATCTGTTCCTAAAATAAAAATATTTACCAGATGCTCGCATCTCCCAAAACTTGTAAAAAATAAGTTTAAAATGTTGTCAACGATTTGCCAGTTCAGAAGATGCCTAATTAGGCGAAAGCGCTAATAGATCAAATAAAACAACATAATTAAAATTAACAAAGAAATTAATTGATAATTTTATCACCAACGTTTATCTACAAAAAACATCAACATTATTAAAATATTATACGAATTTGTTATACTCAATATTGAAAAATCAAAATATGATAATTCTAATAGATGTAACAAAACGTACTACAAAATTGTTTTCCTAATTCTGAAAAATGAAAAGTCGACATAAAAATAATGAACGTATTTCACGACGGTTAAATAAAATTCGTACCGAAGATAAAATCAGAATATTCAGAACGAGGAAAATTTAATAAAAGCACGCCATTTTTTTTTTGAGTAAAGTAATAGAGAATTAATTATAATTAAATGTAATAAGAAATGGTACGCGGAGAGCTAATATATTTATTGAAATTTCTGCCAAGCGCTGTCAGGTTGGATTGATGGATACGATCACATTACTCAATATTAAGTCGATAGAAATCACAACTGGAGAAAATATTTTATCATGCTTTTAACAACCTTGAATAGCAAAATAATACAAGCTTTTACTCTCTCATTTATGTTTTGTAATTTAAATAAAAACGAATCGCAAAATTTTCGGATGTTTCTCGTCATTGTTTGCAATATTCACTCTAGCATGGATATTTTTTTCTTACAGTTTCATTCTGGAAGAGGCATGACCGTATTTGGACGATGAACAATAAAACGGTATCAGCAGCGAAATGCCATGTTACCTTTTTGTAAGTTTTCTGCAGCTTTGTCATATTATGGAGTGAGTTTTAACAATCTTAACATTTTACATTTTGTTAAAATACAACAAAAGAAAATTTTATTTCGATCGTTACAGCATTTTATGATGACGAGTTATTGCAATAAATCTTCATCTAATTAGGTAGGTGCGTTATTATTAATTGACTGAATTTGTTAGTTCACATTTTGTTGTATTAATACCATTATTATGGATTACTTATACAGCGCCATTTTCGAAATATAATACCTCAAGGGCGCTTAACATAGTGATTCTATATATAAATTAATTTAATTGAAAGCTTTAAAAATTTGTAATTCAATTAAAACAATTTATTTTGTTACCACATGCTACGGATTTATTCAAATTATGTAGAGAAAAGTGGGTTTTAAGTGTTTTCCGAAGCATCACTTCACTCTCACAGCCTCGCACCTCTGTTGAGAGAGCATTCCATGCCGCAGGGCCAGCGACCGCAAATGCGCGTTCACTGAATTTAGTGCGCAGTTGGCGTAGAGGTATAATAACCTTTTCTCTCGCCGTAGACGTAGCTGATCTAAGCGTAGGACGCATGTCAGCTAGTTCATCTGGAATGCAGATATTCCGGAGCAGAGTTGTGCAGTGATTTATACACAAGCCAACAGAGTTTGTATTCCACCCTCTGTGGAAAACGTAGCCAGTGTAATTCCCGAAGTAGTGGAGTGATACGACTGAACTTAGAGATTCCGAAAATAAGTCTCGCTGCGGCATTCAATACAGACTGTAGGCGAATCATTTTACTATAAATCAGTTTAAGTAAACGATTTATAGTAAAATGATTAATTTCGATTCTCGCCAGTAGCAAGAAAAAAATCCAAGAAGATTTTTTTCTCAATTGGTCTGGGTTTTGTGGTGTATTTTTCATAACTTCCTTATCCTCTCTTTTTCACCTGCTGACAAGCCTTTAACATTGGGGTGTAGAGTATTATTCTTTTATAAAAAATAAAAAATCGGAAAATACCCCTTTTCTATTAAAAAAATAACTGTATTCATTAAAAAAATTACTACTTGAGGAGGTACGTGGAGGGTGAAATTTAGTTTTAAGTTCTTTTTTTTTCCTTAAATATTTCTTTCTTGCAATATGTAAATGTATAATTTTTATTTTTATTATGGATTGTTTAAATTTGTTTGTATCATATATTTGCTTGCTATCTTATTTCAGTTTTATGTACATATTATTACTTGTTACTTTATTATTATTTGTTACTATATTATTATTGTTACTTGTTACCATACCTATATGTAAATATTTTCGGTCCCAAAATGAGTTTGTTGTAACTCCTAATAAATAAAAAAATATAAAAAAAATGTTATTAATAATTAAGATTAATAAAAATTATGAATCTGGTGTCAATGGCGTAAATCCGATCACAATAACAGATGGTTTACAACACATACGAAAACGAAACCGATGGCGACTAGTAAGGTCACGTAAAGAATGAGTTCACCGCATTATGAGATATACTCTTACTCGGAGATGTGTATTCCCACAGACCGGCAGAAAATAAGAAAAAAGGTAAATTCAATTAAGAGGGTCTCCGATATCCAGAGTTGCTATTTTCGGACATCGAGATCCGTTGGACAAACAACATTCTATTTACTTTTATTTCAGCCAAATTGCGAATTGCGAATTGGGAGCCATTTCGCGGGAAACGGATTATTCCACTCGACGTTGATTGATTTCTGGACGATCATTAGAAGCCGCCTGTTTCTGGTCCGCTATTAGGACTGCTCTACGGGCCATTTTGGACGTGAGGCGTGAGTAATGGGCAGGCGACAATCGCGAAGGTTTATCAGACTGTAACTGTGGCGGGGTCCAGTTGTAAATTACGCGCAATATTGAGGGTAGGTACAGGGTAATTAAACAGACGCAAACTGATGGAGCGAGTTTAGAAATCTGACGTTATACCACATCGAAATTCGTATTTGAATGTCAAAAATGTGCAAAATAACCGCTGAATTCGTAACAAAGAAGTCTGCGTCCTTTGATTCCCAAGACCACTTATAGAGGGTGGTATTTTCATGGGCCGACGAACACTCGACGGAAAAGATTTTACAGATAATGCAACTGAAAGCACGATGCAGAAAGTATAAATAAGGATCTATGCGACATTGATATCATCAACTTTTCTGCTCACTCAAATTTAAAACACACATTTGGTCATACTATTCATAATTACAATACACGTTATTCAAGGAATCTTCATGTTTCTAAGTTTCGCTCAACAAAGTTTGGCAGTAGGTCCTTGGAAAATATTGTGGTCGCAATTAAAAAATATTTCTTAAATCTTTTTGATATTGATAATTATTAATGTAGTTTATATAAGATGGTGTTTTATGTTTCTTATACAATAATGTTTTCTTTTTATTTCGGATGTATTAATTTAAACTTCTTAGATTTTCACGGCCGTTAAGATGCATAATAAGTTTTTCTGGGTTATTATGCCGTGTGTCGTTTGTACTCTTTACCGACGTTTCAGATCGCGTTACAGCGTCCATCATCAGGGTTGATGTTAACGACACACGGCATAATAACCCAGAAAAACTTATTATGCATGTATTAATTTGTATGATATTATGTATTGTCAAAAAAAATGTTTTTTCTTATGTACGGTCCCAAATGAGTTTCTAATAACTCCTGGGAGTATAATATATAATTTTTGTATTATCTGTTTTATTGATAATAAAAAAAAATTGTGATAAGCATTGGCATATAAAGTTATAAAGGCATGTCGAACGATGAAGTATCATACCTACACGATAAATATAGTAAAAGAGTATCGATAACAGCAAGATTGGAAGGAAGGTTTATTTGATGGACGTAAATAGTTCGTCTACTCCTGGCGACTTTTCTGTAGTTTCCTTCGTCATTAGAGGAAATGTTTTCTAAAATATTAACAGGCCAAGAAGCAAGTGGCAGAAATATTAAACATAAAGTACATTGTTGTTAATTTTTAGGGACTAAACTAAGAATGAAACTTTAAAAAAAAAAGAATGGCCTCTCTTTTAGTGGCTTTTCAGCAGGTGAGAAAGAGAGGATATAGAAGGAAGTTCTGAAAAACAGACCAACTGAGAAAAAACTTTCTCGGAAACCGCGACGCCAGTTACACAGTTGGCCGCATAAACAATAATTATATAATATAAGTATACTTTTGCAGTAAATATACACTTGTACGAGTAAATTATAAGCAAATTTTGTTCAAGCTCACCGAGTTGTTTTATAGTAAAATCGATTGAAAATATCATTTTTTTTTTAAATATATTTTTTTTTTAAACTTAAAGGCGTATTTTTTTTTTACCCGTCTAATCAGACTCGATTTAACCAGTGCGCATCACAGCGTTCCGAGAGACTTCGATTGTACATTCCAGCACTCAATGATGACGTACCGATTTGATAAAAAGGTTCGCGATGGTTTTCGAGAGCCTTCATTAGTGACGTTACTATATTACAAGGGGCATACTTGAAAAAAAATCAAAGGAACAAAAAAGCTTTCTATCGTTAGGTTTTGAATAATTTTAACATATGAGAAGGGAAAATACGAGGTTCGTAATGTCTAAGAGCAGAAAACCGTCGATCTCTGAGCTAAGTAAATCCGGAGCAAAGGAACATTTTGCAGAAAACAACCAAATAAGGTATCGAATGAAATCTCATACGAACTCTGAATATACGAAATGACATTCATTTTTGTAACATTTTGACATCATGGAATTTTCAGAAGGTGTTTAATACAGTTTTTTGTGTGAAAGCGGCCTGGGTGTTTTAAGCAGAACATAGAATTGACCTTACTGAACTCGATAACATCTATACCTCATATTTTTAATTGAGGACTGACTGCTTTTATACGGATGAAACTGATGCCAATACCTCAATAAATCTGTTTTACTGTATGAGAAAGACGACGCGAATAGAACGTGTAACAAGGAAGACAGAGACGCTGTTCTGTAGCAGGTACTAATGTGAGAGAGAAGAAGAAATTCGTTTTATCAGTCGACTATTGACAGCAAGCGATATCTGAACTTCAGAAAATTGTGTCTTGCTTGGGGTAACACGATGTTACATCACCGCGAGAAAGGGAATTTTGTAGCATAGCCTTTTAAGAGTTGAGAATGTTTCAAATTAAATTGTATCCATAATATTTTGTAACAATTTTTTTATGACAACGTATATGTAAATTTAACTAATAAATCATAGAAATATTGAAAGAAATACATATTTAATTATTTTCATTATTATATACATATTTTTTTAATTTCTTATCTATTATAACATTTGTTATATTTAGCATAATTAAAATTATTGTCTTAAGAGTAAACATTATTTTTGGTGTGTGCATGAGTGTCCGACACATATACAAAGAAATTTACAATATTTCTGTACATACTGTTTGTTTACCCGATAAAATAAATAACACAATAAGTATCAAATAAACAATAGAGTACTGGGGCAGACTGGAGTGCGGAATTGGTAAAACAAGGATGAAAGTAGGCTGAATGCTGTCGAAATGCGATCTCTCAGGCGAATGTGTGTTAGAACTATTAACGATAGGTGTACAAATGTCGAGATCCATGAATTAAGGCCATCCATGAAGGCTGAGATACTGCGTTGGCTTTAACACGAAGAGCGAATGCACGTTTTACTCCCAACACTTATATGTATGGAAGTGAAACATGGAGCTGGCAGAGAAATGCGATCTCTTAGACGAATGTGTGGGAAATCAATGAACGACAGGGTTACGAATGATGAAATCAGGCGACAGTATAAATCTGAGTCAAGTATAATTGATAAGATTAAGAAAGGGGTCTCTGAGATGGTTTGGTCACGTAGAACGAATAGACGACGAAAGAATGGTTAAACAAGTATATATGGCGGAAATAGAGGTAACGTGAGACGAGGACGACCGAGGAAGACGTAACATGATCAGATAAACCAAAATCTTAAATCTGGTCATGTCAAAAGCAGACAGAAACGAAGGGCAAGTATGACAAGATGTATGAATGTGGAAGAAGCTAGGAATATATGCTAGGATAGACATGTGTGGCGGCCCATTCTCTCTGCCTACCCCTACGGGGAAATGGCGTGATGGTAGTAGTCGTAGTAGTAGTAGCGAATGCACGAACCAAGAACGGTTTGAAAGATAAACCATACGAATGTCGATGGATGCAGAAAACGAGGAATACCTAGAAAGACACGGTATTATCACACCCAACAAATACTTGAAACCGAACATGCCAAATTGTAATATTATTAAAAGCTTATATTAACTCTTAAGATGCTATGAACTAACTTAATAAAGCATAAATAAATAAATATAAAAGTAGGAATAATCGGCGTGCCGGCGTAAAATCTATGAATTTCGAAAAAGCGAGGTCAGTATGGTAAGACATTGATATGGTGTGTCTGCCAATTCCTTTTATCAACCCCTTCAAATTAATTGATACGTAAATACCCCGTACTCAGACGGAATAAAAAATATAACGAACGTATTAAGTTCTACAAAACGAAAGCCATTTTCAGGAGTCTGCAAATCTGGATTTTGCCTGGAAGGGTAGAGATCATTGCAGGAGACTGCGGCGAGACATTGCATAGATTTATATACTATTAAGCGTGTTATCCAGGTGCCCTTTGAAATATATGTATGTTTCTATAATAATATTTTTTTTTATTGCTTTTGTTTAATTATGTACGTGCTTCCACTTTCCATTATGTTATTATTATTATTATTATTCCAGAATATCCTCTGATTTTACTAATGTCCGTACAATCAAAACTCTTTATTGCTCAACTGTTCGCCCTCTTCTTGAATATGCCTCAGTGGTCTGGTCTCCATTCTATGTCGATCGCATAAATCACATTGAATCAGTCCAACATCGCTTGCTTCGAAAAATAGCGTGGATGCTCGGACTAGAGAGAGATAATTATTCTTATGCTGAAATATAGTCAATGTTAAATATTTCTAGTCTACAAAAACGTAGAACTAATATTGACTCCATATATTTGTTCGGCATACTAAATGGTATAATCGATGTTCCATCATTACTGGGACAAGTAAAATTCAATATTCCGACTAGTAGATTGAGAAACAATGAAGTACTGTTCATCGATCAGCATAGAACAAACTATGGCCTAAATTCTCCAATGACCCGCCTTTGTCGTATTGTTAACTCAAGACAGGATCTGGACTTTTTTGGTTTAAGTTTACAACGATTTAAACGAGCACTAAATAAATAGTCCAGATCTTGTCTCGATGTCCCTTATGTTTGTCAATGCTTCTTTCTTTTTTCTTTAAATGTTTTAAACTACTCTTTTATTGTAATATTTAAACCTTATAAATTGTATACATGGACAATGTCCGTTAATAAATAAATAATAATAATAATAATAATAATAATGTTGTATCCCAACTCAACACAGGGCTCTTGGCCTCATAGAGTTTGGTATACGTTTTTTTTTTTTTGTAATATGTATGTATTTGTATGAATAAAAAAAATATACACCTATGTGGGTGTATTTCCTTATTTTAACTTCCACACTTTGTATATAGATTAATAATATGGTTGCAATGTAGTAAACAAATGCTAGATTCAGTTTAAAGAACAAAGAATAAAGCACTTACAGTAACATTAAATTTCAATATATATACTAGAACTACAGATTTATAAAGAATTACAAAAATGCTCAATTTAGATGAATTAATTTACACAGAAAAGGTAAAGATGATATTTAGGATGAAAAAAATAAAATAAAGATAAATGTTAAATTTAATTTTAACTACAATCTACACCAAAGAAATAAATACAAGAGCGTCAAATAATTTAACTTGTGAACAACCTAGAACTAACAAAAAAAGAAACAGTTTTGTGGATAGAGCAATAAAGATCTACATTTCACTTTCCAATGACCTTAAAAATATACAAAATATATACGTACATAAAAACACCTAAATAAAAAATTTCTTGCAGCCCGTGTGACGAGTGATATGTGGTGTTATTTTATCGACTTTTTATTGAAACTATTGTGTTTAAAAAATATATATATATTATATCCCCTCATACCAGCACTTTTGCTGATTGGGAATATTTCGTACAAATAAAATAAGTAATGTAATAAAATATGTAAAGTTAAAACGATGTATTTTGTCATAAATAAATAAATATATCTCTATTTTTTTTTTTAAAACATGCTCCCAATAAGAAAATTTTATTTTTGCTCATCTCGACTCACTTATTATTCTTTCTTTTAGTCTTTCTTATGTTATTCTAACCTTTAACTTCGTTTATACACTTATTTTACACTGCTGCACTTGAATGTAAATAAAATTTTAAAAATGTATTCATTTTCATGATTTTGTATATTAGTTTTTATTCGTGACTATATATTAAAATTTACAGTAGATTATTTTTGTAAGTATTTTATGTTATTACTTTAATTGAATCGTTGTCCTTATTACTATTGAATTTTATGTGATGATTATTTATTCTGGGCCTTACTTACAAACCTGTTATAAAGTTACGCCTAGGCATAATGGAAGAATAAGGATGGGAATACCATCCTTATTTTAGTCGTAGAATACACTATTTTTTCTTGTTAATTATTATGGCTTAACACGGGGACAGTAAAACAAGCCATTTTCAGTATTTAGTTACAACTAAACAAGTTAGTGAATGTATAAATATATATATATTTTTACAGTTTTAGTTTAATTGATTAGTGTCGTTTAAACTTCCAAAGAATGGGTAAATGAACTGTACTTAATTGATAAATTAATTAAATTAGTGGTTTCGACTATCCCCAGATTGAGAGGGGTTGAATGAAGATTACTTGAAATCATAATCGCGCACATAATTTCTTACTTTTAGAAGCGTCTCGAGAGTTCCACAACGCGCGTCAGCCAACCTCTTCACGAGGTCTCCAGTTACAAAGGGTTCCACTTGTTACCGGGAACCATCCCCTACCCTGCCCCCGCCACAACCCTCGGCCATTACCCGGCAACGGGTTCAATAACAAAGAGTTCATCCAAGGCGTACTAAATTACTTCAATTTAGAGTTTTCGATACATGACACCATATTAATCGGCGTTTTGATTAGAAATTACGCGTGCTTTTTTTAAAGGTGTTTGTTAAACGAAGCAAAATATTAATAATTCTTAATGCAATCATCATTTCCTTGTGGTGCATAGGGGACTGCATTGGTACTTAGCAGGGGCGTGCGGTGAGGTTTTTTATTAGTGAATCGGTCACTCGGTCCTAGGTACATATGTAAAACGTGTACTTACTACTAACAAATTAATTCGAATTCAGTGATTTGAAATAAACTAAAAAGCATTTATATGATATAATTTCTGCATAAAGGGTATGATGATGATACTTGAAAAATATATCCCGGGTCAGGTTGTGTACCCGTTACGACCAAAATTGTCATTTTAAGAGAGCAAAAACAAAGTTTAAAAATTATAATAATAAAAATACGTTTATGGTTTGATTCCACTTTTATTTATAGTTTTTTACCAGTGACCGCGTTTCGTCGTGACCGACATCGTCAGACCGGTAGGAGACTAAACAAATTTCTATGTTATAAACAAGTGCAAGTAGGGTTTGTAAATCATGATTTTATATTATTATTACACACAGTACCGATTTATTATTTTTATTCAGTCAAATACAAAAAATATTCTTCCCTAATACCGCGTAAAAAATACAACTGTACGTCCGACTGATTATGCCTGACTAAATCGACTTTTTGTTGTCTCGTTTTCCACACCCCAAAACTGAACCGGTTTTTATCAGAACAAAATTTTTCGTATCGGTACCTTTTCAAACATATTTGTTTACCGAGCGTTCGAAGACGGCAGATAAAACAAGGCGCTTTTGAATGGTCCTAGCTTTTGTAAGAAACAATTTGTTAAAATACGAAACAATAGATACACATCAATGGTAAATATCTATAGTGCGTAAAAAATCATTGCTCTAATGCCATAATCCAGGGAGAAAATACGTTTGTGTGGAGAAAATTCAGACCGTGTTTCCGCTTAAGAATATTGACACCTACCGACATTTTTTAACATCAATTTTTTTGCTATGGAACGAACCTCAACAAAGGATCTAAAAGCTTAATTTGAAATATGATTATTCGTCAAATAATAAAATGACGTGCGTCATGACGATGAGATTTTTTAGCACAGTAAAGTGCGCCATTTTTTCTTTTCGCGAGTTACAATTCGTCGGGATCCCCCGTCAAAAGAAAGTAAAAAAGATTCTCAGACAAGATGGAACGGATAAATGTCGTATAGGTATTTTATAAAAACTTTCAGCGAGAGGTACCACCGTGGGAATTGTACACAATTTAGTACCTAACTATACATATACAGTCTAATACCGGGTGAGATGACGCGAGTGCCTTTCAATAGCGGATGATTTACTCACTTTACCAACTTTTGAAATCTGAAATCCACAAATTTAAATACTACCACATTTTCAGTTTAGAATTGCAATTCGGCTGATATCATATTTCTGCAAAAAACAATATTTAACTGTTGCACCTGAGCGATGATAATTACTTAGGTCCGAAATTGTTGTTTTTGAGTTGAGTATGCAAACATGTCATATATCTTATATACGTAAATTTTACCATTATGCCATTGTTATTTCTGAAAATATTTCAAGGCCGTTTAGACGTAGATAATACAATATTGTTTTGTCACGTATACAATACTGTCCACGTGTAAACAGCAATATGCAGGACAAAACATTGTTCAAACATCAACAGATGGAAGAGTTTAAGGAATATAGATGTTCAAATACAAGCAGAATGGCGAATGTTACACAGGGTGTAAAGTGGCCACTTAAACCAGCCAATGACATAAGCCCTGTAGATGCCTAGACTTCTTTATTCCCTTCCCTAAAATGTTCTCTATCTCATGTTTTTGACATGACCAGAGTTTTGGCCAACTTTTGGTTTATCTGATCATGCCACGTCTTCCTCGGTAGTCCTCGTCCCACGTTACCGTTCATTTTCGCCATATATACCTGCTTTACCATTTATTTTTTTCAACCATTTTTCATGTCTTTGATTTCAGGAAAACGCAGCAAGTTGGCTACGAACTGACTCAAATCCTCACCGGCTACGGTGGTTTTATGAGCTACCTTCGCCGTCTTAAGCTCTCGGAAATAAATAGCTGTCTACGTGATGATGAGATACCCCAAGATGACCCTCATCTGCTGATGATCTCATTTTTAACTTAGAGCGAATGCAGCTAATGGCGCGATGTACAAGTCTGGATAAGGACCTAGAAGATATCGTAAGAGTAATAAGTCATAAGGACTTATCGCATGAGGTAATATCGTACATGGTGAAAATAGGAAAGGTTATTGTTGAAATAAATAAAAATAAGACACAAAATGCCGAGCACTCTCAAAGTGAAACGGAAGGTCTGTTTATATCTGTGGGGTTTCCTTTTCTAAAAGCAAATGCGGGGAAGTTCCTTAACAAGGCCATAGCCGATTATCCCACCAGATCCTCACACTATAGTTAGAGTAATTAGAAGGAACATACCTTTTGCAGTAAATATAAGCCTTGTACATGATAAACAAGGCAAAAAAACTGCTTTGCCATTCTTTCATCGTCCATTCGTTCTACATGCCCAAATCATCTCAGAGACCCTTTGTTAATTTTATCAATTATATCTGAGTCAGATTTACACTTTCGCCTGATTTCATCATTTGTAACCCTGTAATGTATCGTACTCGCACACATTTGTCTATAAAAAATCGTTCTCATTGTAAAATAACAAAAATGTGCGTGTTGGGCAACCACGAATGATGCGTGAAATACAAAAAAAATATATATTTCATTTTAACGCTGCGGTACGAATTGAGCTTTGTACGAATATGCAGGAAATAGCAAGTGTTATATTATTTTACAACCGCAAAAGTTATATTGGACGCAACTGGTTACAGACTAAGGTTACAGCTTTCCAACGAACGACAAGTTCTGTGTTATGCGATCGGCGGATAGAGAACGAGGGGTGGAAAACTTTGCAGGACAGGGAAAGCTTTATCAGACCGTGATGCCAATAATAACTACAGATGAAGAAAATAAGAAAATGAAGTTACAAACCCATTTTGTAACTCACTCAGCAGCTACTATTAAGTTGCTCGTACAAGCCGGGGAGAATTATACTCAAAATATTATTTATTTGGGAAAAAAACAACAGTTTTAACATATATAGCATACAGAAAATAAAAATATATAGAAACTAAAAGTGTAAGAACAGTTAATATAAATTTTCCTCGGTGATGTAAGCTATTGATTAAGCACATTTTAGGTATCAAAATAAAAGCAATTTAAAAATTGAGAAATGTTAGCCCTAGGTTAGAAAAATACAGTTACATAAACATGTTGTAGAAGCAAAAAATAATAATAAACATACTTAATTGCTGACATCGTATATCTAAACGGGTGTACTGTCTATGAGGAATCTTCTGTTTCATATAGGAGAGATAAAAAATGTCTGCGTGACCGGAGAACACAGTATTATTATGTATAATGAAATGCTCTAAAGAAAAAATCATTTTTCCTCGAGTTAGTCCTGGGTATAGGTAAATTAAATGGAGTATGGAGTCTTGTTCTGTTGGGTAGAATATATTCTAAAGAACTTGTGAGTAAAGGGGAGTCTATGACGTTAACAAGTTTAAACAGGAATAATTTATCTGCAATCACTCTTCTTCTATACTCAAGAGTTTGAATTGCATTTGGTGTACAATAAAAATATCATTTTATTGTTTCCTTTCTAGGTTGTTTATATATATATATATATTTTAAATTGGAGATTCCATATAATTGAAGCATACATAAGCTGACTTTTTTTCATTTTTTATATTAAGGCAATCCATCCTAAGAAGGATGATTTCTCACATCTGTGTTATGAAGCAGTGTTAATGTTTTTAAGTCGTTAGACATTCGCATTAAAAAACCTAGCATGTTGTATGACGGAATTCTACGTATCTCTTCAATTTGCGAGAACATCAACACTTCTATTCCAAAAAACCAAAGCATGCATAAAATTTGGACTTGTTTATTTACCGTAGTTAAGGCGTACTATATTTTTTTCGACCTTAGATAAAAACGTAACTAATAGCAAAACCGGTATAAAGCAATAATATAAAGTGGTGTGAACCAATTAAATGATAGGAAAAAACCCCTCTCTATGTCGCATAAATGTAAATATTGTAAGCAATAGACATTATAGCTAATACAATGTTTTTACTGTTTGTGTTTTCTAAACTTTTTATCTATTTGTTTTTTTATTATTTTTTATTATTATTCTTTCGGTCAGTTTGTAAGAAATCATTAGAGGCAATAAGTCCGCCATTTAACCTGGATGCATTTGTTATATTTATTTTTGGTTTCTCACATTGTATACGCGTATTCTGTAGTGCTTAGTGTCTTCAACGCAAGAGTTGCAAGAAATTGTATTTATTTAAAAATGTGGTTTTACATTATGACATTTCATAGTCTCTGGAAAATAGGCTCATGAAGCGTAAGACTAAACATCTTACCTTCAAGTAACAAAATATGATCAAGATAAGCTGCGATTGGTGTACCAATGCAGTGTCCTATGCA